>NC_084606.1:32479068-32779214 GCF_033807715.1 Cololabis saira
GTCTGTGTTACACATGAAGTGATAAATGCAACATCAATTTGATCACACACTGTCTAATGCCTCACCTTTCTCTTGTTATATGTGAAGAATATTAAAACACTGAATATCCTGTCCCCACAGTGTAAGTAACTTGTCCTCACAAGCTTACCCGGGAGCAGGCCAGCACTCCCATGTGAAGTGGAAATAGGAGTTACGACAAAGACACACCAGGAAGAGGATGCTGTTACCATGGGCAACAAGCTGAGATGACCCAGATGGCACAAAAGCAGCTGAGCCTACAGGACCACTTTGTTTTGACAGCTATACTTAGTCCGCCTGATATGATCAAGAGAAAGCCACCAAAGCTGCACTGAAAAGATGTATGTTGTCAATTAATGGTCACACCTCACACCGTTCCCAAAATAACTGCATCCTTCCTGCTCCCTATAGAAGACAACCAATAGTTCACTCAACACTGAGAGTAAGCTGGTATTTGGGTCGCTATAACTGTCTTGAACTGTTTTGCTTTTAAACTAAAATTACACCACTTTTAAATATGAATTACTTCTTGATTTAATTGATTAATTCTAGCTATCATTTTGATTATTTCAAATAATTAAGAATACACATGACTGAAACAAGTTGGCTTAGGATTTCTTTGTTAGAACTGCACCAAATTAATAATTGGTGTCAAATATAAAAATAAAAATAAGATGTCAGCTTAGGTGACGTTACATTTTTCAGGTGTAGAAATGTAGAGCAAGATTTTCTTAATGTTTGCATTTAGCAATGCATTACTAGTCTCTACTGTTGTGTTGTTGCTCCCTTTATTGCCTCTGTTTCATGGTCGTATGTGTCCACTGACTGTGTGTGTGTGTGTTTGAGAAAAGGCAGAGAGAGAGAGAGAGAGAGAGAGAGAGAGAGAGAGAGAGAGAGAGCAGAAGCACAGGTGAGCAAAGCTGCAAAGTCAGCAGATGGAAACAAACGTGGAGATGAAAACTATTGAAAAGTCTCAGCAACAGCACTTGTTGTATAACGTTTCAACTAAAATATTAAGCTTGGAGTACAGAACGGGGATGTTTCCCTCTGCTTCCAGCTGAAGGCTTTAATGCAGATCTAAAAATGGCTCCTTCCGCTCCGGGTTCTCAGTTATTCAATTTTCAATTCAGCTCACTTTACTTGTATAGCACCAATTCACAACACAGTAATCTCAAGGCACTTCACACAGGAAGCACTCAGAGTTTACAAAGTTCAATACAGTCCAATAAATGCAATCCAAATTAAAGCTGCAAGCAGCGATGAACGGGCCCTTGTGCACGTTCAGGCTGCAGTGGAAGCTTGTATGACTTGCATGTAGATTCTTCAGGCCTGGACATTTAGCGGATGACACCAGCCACAACTCTCTATATCAAACCATTCAAAAGTTATGGCAGAAAATAGGGACTATCAAATATCGACCAATCAGAAGAAGGGGCGGGGCTAATTTGCACCAATTTTGTTCAAGGACTCAAAACTGAGTCCGATGACACCACCCACGAGTCTTTATGTGAAACCATTCAAAGGTTATGGCAGAAAGTAGGAACTATCAAATATGGACCAATCAGATGAAGGGGGGGCGCGCTTTTTGGCGTCTATCGTCGCCACGGTAATGCTTTTGACTGAGAAAAGTAATGCGCATCGTCACAGGACCGAGACGCACACTTTGATGTATAACACACCTGGGTGCACGTTACGGTTCGGGCCGTATTAACTGCCGAAGGAATGGCATAAATTGCGCCAAAATTACACAATTAATTGAAAGTGGCCGATTTCCTGTTCAGTTTCGGCCATGGCGCCAAGAGACTTTTCTTTAAGTTGCGACATGATGTCAAACCGTATTGTGGGGCTTGAGGCACAAAGTTTTCTAGGGGGCGCTGTTGAGCCATTAGGCCACGCCGCCACGCCCATTAATGCAAACCATTAAATATCACATTTCTCGCCAGGCCTGACTTGCGTGCAAAATTTGGTGCCTTTTGGGGCACGTTTAGGGGGGCAAAAAGGCCCTCATTTCGTTGGAAAAATAAAAACGAGAACTACAGTAACAATAGGGCCTTCGCACTGTAAGTGCTCGGGCCCTAATTATGTTCCAGGTCATTGTGAGTCATGCATAATCCAATTAATTTTAATTCATAATCCAGTTAATTCCAGTTGAGCCCCCCCCCCCCCCAAAAAAAGGCATGTCATTCCATACTGCAAAAACAGCCCCTCTATAGGCCTAATATGAGTAAATCTAGTCAAAATTATCTTATTTTAGGCAAAAATATATTCCCCGAAGGGCGTAAGAAAAACTTTATTGAGAAATATCCTTCAAACAAGCAAAATATTCAAAATAGTCTAAAATAGTCGAATTTTCTTGAAAGAAAAATTTTCAGCGCAGTTCATTAAAAAAAACAACAACAACAAACAAACAAAAAAAACATTTAAAAGAACATAACAGATCCCCTCAAAACATCAATGCAATGTCCATCCTGAGCAAGCACGAGGCAGCGGAGAGGAAAAATCTGATTAAAAGTGTTAAAAACCCTCCATATTCAGCTTCAGGGAGGGCACATATCTGTCTCTGCTGGGTGGCCGAGATTACACAAAAGAAAGTTCCCCCCTAACTACCAGCTTTATCAAAAGGAAAGTTTAAGGCCCTGTCCCAATACTCCCCCTACCCCCCTTCTTTTCAGCCCTACTCCTAAATTTTGCACGTTTCCGTGAGGATAGTGGTGTCCCAATTCCTCTCTTCACCTAGGGCAGGGGTCGGCAACCCGCGGCTCTAGAGCCGCATGCACCTCTTTAGCACCGCCCTGGTGGCTCCCTGGAGCTTTTTCAAAAATCATTTTTTTCTTTTTTTTTTTCTTCTTTTTTTCCTTTTTTTCTCAACATTTCGACATTTTGACTTTTTTCTTGACATTTCGACATTTTTTTCTCTCAAAATTTTCACTTTTTTCTCTCAACATTTTGACTTTTTTCTAAAAATTTTGAATTTTTTCTCGACATTTCGACATTATGAAAAAAAAAATCTTCCCTCAGTTCTAACTAATATAGAAACATGCAGCATGTGTTGCCTTAATTCTAAGGCTTATACAAGAGATTTCATTTTTTGCGGCTCCAGACATATTTGTTTTTTTTGTTTTTGGTCCAATATGGCTCTTTCAACATTTTGGGTTGCCGACCTCTGACCTAGGGGGAGTTCGGAAAACGAGGGCGACTGGTTATGAATTTGGCCCTACACAGCGAGGGATTTCCGATCCTCACTAGTTGACCTAGGGCCAGAAAAATTTCCCAGAATGCTTTTCGTCGTCATTTGCGGACTGAATAAAAAAAAAAAAACATGGCGGACATTTCTTATTTTTTTGTGAATAAAATCAATATTTTGAGTTAGTTTCTGCATAAAAATGCGTTTTGATTACATTTGTAGCGAGAAATATATATTTTACTTTCATAATATTTACTTAGTAAATGTACATAATCACCCGTTGTTGCGAAGTCTTTTTCAAACCTCGCCAGAATAAAGGCTGATTTATGGTTCCGCATTACACCAACGCAGAGCCTACGGCGTAGGTTACGCGGCGACGCGCGCCGTACACCGTACCCAACGCCGTACCCTACACCGTAAGCTCTGCGTCGATTTAACACGGAACCATAAATCAGCTCCCGAGCCGGCAGGCATCATCATCCCGAAATTTTCTGAGCAAATTTCTTAACAGGCATAGCTACAACTGTTAGATTTCATCTATTAAACCAACATTTATTTTCCTAAATGATTTATTTCAGCCAGAGGTAATTCTCCACAGAGCTGCAGGTTTCTCCCCGGGACGACGGCGCAGGTTGACCCAGCCGTGAGCTGCTGCTGCGCCCTAACTTTAAAGGTAAAGGACTCTTTCCTGAATGTAACCGGGCTGGTTGCAGTAGAGAAGAGCCTGATAACTGAAGGCTCAGCCTCCCGTCCCACTCTTAAAACTCTACACTGTAAAAACTCATTTCTACCCGAGTATCATCTGAATAGCAATGGAAGTGCCACTATTATGCCAAATAATAATACCTCACGCAAGGATCACAAACTCCACTGCTAGCATCCGTCTCGTAAACCTTGTTGTAAACGGTTCACTTAATGGTAATAAATCAACGGTTTACTTGAAGCTGTGTGAGTTCTCCAGCTTCTGTTATATTAGGAACCATGTATAATAATGTACAACCAACTTTCAGTGATGAAGTGTTTAAACGGGGCATACAAGTACATAATATAGGTAAATAATACTTTCTGTGTTGAGGACTTTTACCTCATAATGTAGATTTGATGGCAACATCAAAATAATAATTTCCAAAAAAACACTTAACTCTTAGATTATGGATCAGAGAAGCTCTCTTAGTTCGACCAACAATGCCATCAGATTCACAAAAAGTCCAGTGTTTCGGTTTTATCCAGCTGGCATGTTTACAATTGAAACAAACCTAAACTTCAAAAAGGGGGCTCCCTCAGTCTGGTCAGACTTTAACGCAGGAATATTTGGTAGATTTTGCTTTTGAAGACTTCCTTTCCCTTCCCAGAAAGGTTGAGTGTGGGCGACGCCGGCTGAAAATAGAACTCATTGAGAAAGGATGAATTTATGGCTGTACCGTATGCTTAATTAAAGATTAACGAGAAATTGCTTGCCGGTGTGGAGGTTTCTCAAAGCCTCACTTTACTCCTCTGATTAGGGTTATGTAACACTTGTTAATACTGTATGTGCACTACTAAAAAAGTAATGGCATCCGTCAGTGTGGCAAAATCAATCCCGTCTTGACAGGCTGCGAGATTTAAAGCTGGTGCATTGCCGGGATATTGATTAATCGCCGGCTGACAGGTGTTTAATCACTTAAATCATACTAATTTGTGCAGGATGTATCTGAATTAATGATGAACCTCGCACAGAAAGGGCTGGGGATTCAGATAAATTTGTCATCTATGTTTGAAGCACTGGTGTGATTCAGAGTGATGATAACATGCTGCAGTGTATAATAACCCCAAGAGCTCTGCTTTAGACATTACGATCCCGAGTTGAAGTGAGGTCACTGTCAATTTTTTTTTCAGCCTAATATATTATTCAAACCTTTTTGTCTGCTAGAAGATATATTTTTAAGAGTCCAAGAAACTTGGTTTCTTGATTTAAGTCTAAAACAAAAATATCAATCACTTGGACTTATCTAAATATACATTTTAGGTGAAAACTAAAATAAAATATGTAATATTTCAAATAATGTCTGTGTTGACATGCTATCACCTAAATTAGGAGTACACAAAGGCACACATGATGCATGCACATGTTTTAAAGCTGATATAAACCTGGTAGCCTCAGGTGAGTCAGGGGATAAAGGTGAAAACAAGGTCAAATTTATTTATGTATCACATTCAAAATAAGCCAACCACGGGGCTTTATGGGCAAAAATCAATCATTAGAACCATGCACATTATAACAAAAATATATCTTTATAAGATGTCAAAATTCAGCTCAAATTGGAGGCCAGTGAGTAACTCCTCTTTTAAGTCTGTTGTTTCCACGTTGTCATGGATTCTCATCATCAGAACAGTGACAAAGTTCCACCTTGGTCAAGTCTGGAGGTCGCTGGGGAAATGCTGGTCTATTTGGTGTCATGGCCCAAATGTGTGTATTAATCACGTCGTTCAAGCCGTGACTGTCAAGAAAACTGTAAAACGCTGCTGAGCAGGATACAAAACAAGAAACATGAACGTGAATGTATTTTCTGGACTATAAGCTGCACCTACATATAAGCCGCATCCGCTCTATTTTTTAAAAAATAATAAAAAAAAAGATATACAAGCCGCATCCGCTCTATTTAAAATAAAAGATATCCAAGCCGCAGATATTTATGTTGTTAGATTATATGTTTACTACATGTACTGAAGGATTTTGAACTGTAAATGATGTACATGTTTGTACCTAAATAGATCTTTCCTAACAGTGTATTTTAACACGGCAGCAACTTTGCTGATTAAAACGGGACAGAATCAAGAGAAAATAACCGGTATTTATTTATCTATTTATCTGTTTGAAATCTGCTTCTACCTACTTCTATCTGCTAAAGAAGAAGTAGCGTATTCTTCTTTGCATTTATTTAGTCTTAGTTTTGATTCTAATTCCGGTTAGAGCGCCCCGAGCGGTGGAAGAAAAATCCACAGAATAGCCTTTGTATAAGCTGCATGGTTGAAAACCTATGAAAAAAGTAGCGGCTTATAGTCCAGAAAATACGGTAAATATAAGTCTAAATGCTTATAAAGGCTGCTTATTTACTCCGTCAGAGGATGCTGCAAACACAGACTGCAGCCTTCGGACTGGAGCTCATGTCGTCAGATGGTCCCCATCTTTCACTGGATGTTTTGACCTTTATCTGCCTCACCCTCCAGTTGGTGCCACTGCCGAGCGGTGGCCAAATCTCTGCCCACCAGCTCCAGGCCTTCAGCTCTCTCCCTCCCTTTTTATGTCACAGCCAACGAGATACTCTCTTTTCTGCCTCCCAAATCATGTGTACCGCTGGCTGCTGCTCATTACCTGATATTCCCAGCACGGTCAGTGCCACCCACGCAGTCTCCGCTGGAAACCCTATGCGTCCAAATTCCAAGGGAAAAAGCCCTCCTGGACGGGGTCTTCATATTTTAGGGCCTGGGAAGAGAACAGACCCTGCTCTCATGTCTCAGTCTTGCTCAACCTGGAGGATGTTGGTACTGGTTCTCCTTGCATTGATGAGGCTTGTGTGGTTGTTGTGGCTTTTTCTTTCTCCCGGTCATAAACCTCATCATGGCAGAGTTTTTTGGCTTTATCCTGTGCATTGTGAATCTTGCATGTGGTAATTAAAGTAACCACAAATTCAGCAGAACGTCCTTGTAACACCGACATAAAATTCTCCATTTGTGTAAAATCTGCATCAAAGTCTTTAGCCGGGCAGACACTGTGCGATTATCGGCTAGTTTTTAACCAATTTTCCACTCGTGCGACTATTTTTTGGATCGGGCCGGATTTCGACCCAATCGTTGGTCGTGCCTCATGCAGTAAACGTGGGGTAACAATGAGAGATTAACACCTCACGATGAGAGATTAACACCTCACGACGAGCTCCCGATCACAAATTGTATGCTCGCAAGAAAATCAAACGTGTTTGAAATCCTGGTCGCTCCTCGTGAAGGAATCGTACAGTTGAAGCAGCTACGACCCGATTGGACTCATCCTTTCGCAGAGAGCATGCGCAATCTCTGATGTCACGTCAAAAACTATTATTTGTAGTTTAAAGTGTTCCAATTTCACATTACAAATCATGTTTTAATAGGAGAAAAAAAAGACCGCATTTCCCACGTCTGCCCAGCCAATTCCTTGTCCAATCACGACGTTGTCTAATCTTTTTTCATTTATCGCCACACAGAATGGCACAAATTGCGGCAGCGCGTTTGTTTTTGCTGAGCATCTTCGGTGTCTCCCACTTCGGGGTTCCTCCTCTTCCACTTCTTTTTGACGTTGCAGTTCCAGTAACAGAAGTCTGACATGAGGATTATGATCGTATAGTGTGAGCAGACGGGTCGCATCAGAGCATCGGGTCGTACAGTGTGAGACCATAAATCGTGGGCTGTGAACTTTTGAACTGAGCGATCTAGTCGTGCAGTGTGAGATGGGGCTGAATCAAACGATTTAAAATATCGCACAGTGTATGCCCAGCTTTAGTCAACTGGCTTTTAAATGTGTAATCAGGCTATTAATGTCAGGAAGGTTGTAGTGAGGACCCAGATGCAGGAGAGCAGGAGGCAGGAGTTCTCAAAAAACGGATTTATTGACTCAAAACCAAACCAAAAACGCTGCTGAGCAGGATACAAAACAAGAACATGAATGTGGCTACAAAAACTTGACGAGGAAAACATGGAGATAGAAACAGTACGGACCAGCAGGGAGCAAAGGGAAAGACAAGACACAGGTGCAGACGATCAGGGCAGATGGGAGAACGGAAGGTCAGACCAGAACTCAAACACAAGGACATGGGCTTCATAATAAAACAGGAAATGTCAACATGAAATGTCAAACCCTGACAATTAAATGATTTATGATATATCTTATTGAGTCATCAGTCCAAGTAACAACGCAGTTACATTTTTAGAGCTAAACTTTGACTCTGATTTGTGTAGGTAAACTGAAAAATGTCTCCTTGATCTTATGGTAATCACAGCAAAACCACATCTCTGCTGCTTTAGTTCAGCTCATCGTGTGACCACAAGAGATAGATATGATTAGTCATGAGCTGTTTTCATCGTGATCTTACGGGGGTATCTGGTGGCTCTGTTTATACTCTTGACTGTAATTTTAGACAAACACAGACAATCTTCTCGGTAAGGGTCACAGACTACATATAGCCAGTGTACTATTAAAAATAGTTTTCTCTTCTTCTTTTTTTTATCATATTCTGTCACAGCTTTGGTGCTTCTATTTGGAGAAGCAGATATTCTTAGATGATGTAGCTGCGTCGTCTCTAATGCCCAGAAGACATTTGCAGACAAATGCCCCCAATTTCTTCCTCTGTTCCCTTGTATAAAACATTTAATAATCATCATCTCCTGCAGAGTGGCATCTTCCTCTTCATATTTAATAAAAATGCAGTCTTACTGATGGACACAGGGAGTGGGAGTAGCTTCAGAAGAAGGAACACGTGCATGCGCGCGCTCACAGGGACTACAAATGGATTCAAAACCTTCTGCTGATGGTACTTGTTTGATAAAAGGAGAGCTGGGGTTTCTCTACTTATCATGTTTTCACTGTGCTGTGCTGTTGTACAGCGAAAATACTGAACAAACCTTCCTCTATGACAGGGGTCGGCAACCCGCGGCTCTAGAGCCGCATGCGGTTCTTTAGCGCCGCCCTAGTGGCTCCTGGAGCCTTTTCAAAAATGTTTGACCTTTTTTTAATTTCTTTTACATTTTTTTCTTTTTTTCTTCCTTTTTTCTTCTCTTTTTAATCTCAAAATTTTGACTTTTTTCTCGACATTTTGACTTTTTTCTCGAAATTGTACTTCAACATTAATCTCGACATTTTGACTTTTTTCTCGACATTTTGACTTTTTTCTCGAAATTGTACTTCAACATTAATCTCGACGTTTTTCTCGACATTTTGACGTTTTTCTCGAAACTTTGACTTTTTTCTCGACATTTCGACTTTTTTCTCGACATTTCAACTTTTTTCTCTAAATTTCGACTATTTCCTCGACATTTCGACTTTTTTCTCGACATTTCAACTTTTTTCTCGAAATTTGGACTTTTTTCTCGACATTTCGACTTTTTTCTCGCCATTTCGCCTTTCGCCATTTGCCTTCATTCTAAGGCTTATACAAGACTTTTCATTTTTTTGCAGCTCCAGACATATTTGTTTTTTGTGTTTTTGGTCCAATATGGCTCTTTCAACATTTTGGGTTGCCGACCCCTGCTCTATACGCTTTTTAAAACTTGAATATCCATCTACGTGTGCCGCTGAGGTGGCAGAAAGCATAAAGACGCCGTCCTGTTTTTGAAGTGGCTGTTTTCTCACTCGGGCCTCGGTGACTCATTCAACTTACTTAACATGAGTCACTACACTGCGGTCCACACCTTTGAGAGCTTCCGAGCCCGAACGACGCCTTGACAAATGTTTGGAGCAGATGTTTTTAGATGCAGTCTATTCTTCTCCTGGAGGCCGACGGATTGCAGTGAAGGTTAGGTGAGGACGAGTAAGATCGTGTGTACCTTGAGATGCAAAAGGGCAGGAGGGACGGCCATTGCTGAGGATTCAGCTCTCTGCCTGTTTACTTGTGTGTTTGCATCTGTTCAGAGACAGACAGAGAGAAAAAAACTGGCAGTGAATTGCATGAATCAGTGCTTGGATATTTTATATTTACAATGGCAAAAGAAACAGGAAGACAGCTGGTAAAGTTATATATCTAATATCCTTTTTACAGCTACATTTTACCTCATTTTACCCAACAATTCAGTCTCACCATAGTTTTTAAACTGTCCATAAACCTAACGTGTTGACTTTGCATGGACAGAACTTACTATTAAGGGCAACAATCTCATAACATTTTGGGAAAACTGCCACAGAAGGATTAATGGTCACTTCTAACAAGAAAACAAGTCTGCAGACGGAGGCTTTGGTGGAGTTGCTGACATTACTGCCATGACCTCAACAATAAACACCGGCCAGTTTCTCAGTTGCAACATTTGCCAGATTGAGAGCATGTGATTCGCATCCAACAATGAACATGATCCACGAGGTGAAAATCTGTCCCTGAAATCTATCTATCCATGAGTCACATTGCGATAGGGATAATGGTACGATATAATTACAGATGAACTGTTCAGTGTAAGGCCTGGTTGTGTTTGGCAGCTTTCAGCTTATTGTTGGACAGAGATGGGAAATGTGAAAAAAATATCAGCCCAAAAAACTCCTGTACCTCAGGGTCACCAAAGAGTGGAAAAAATACCACATGCATCGTAAGTCATGCTTCAAATGTCATCAATTACAGCTCTGTAATCTATAGTTCTGTCCACCACCATGCTTTTTAGGATAACCCAACACCAGAAAATCCTTCAATGGTACTTCATGACCCAAATTGCATAAAAAGACAGACAATGTCACATCCTCATCAGATTCCTGTTTTTCTAGTAATTTAGCTTATTCTCCTTAGTTGTCCTATGTTTTACATATCTCTGTAGATATTGTTTGTTTCCTTATAGGAGGACCACTCGACAAGCCCTTATGGGTTTTTTTGGTTCCTCCTGCACATTTTTTTCTGTTACATTGTATTTCTTTTTTTTGTTGTTGTTTCCTTTTATTTCGACATACTGTTTGTCTGAATTTTTGGAGGTTGTATACTTTTTTATGTGCAAATAAACTAAACTAAAACTAAACTAAAAAATGGACATTGCTACCGAAACATCACTCTTTTTTTTGAATCCTCAAATTCAGCTTTTTGGCTGCCGTCATCCGTCTTGGTTTTTCTTAACCAGATGAAATAATCGAAAATAATAGACGGTGGATCGGAGTAAGAACTTCAGAAACACACGGTCATGGGTTAACAGCACTACTACGAGTCCCTGCTGCTCATTTCAGTCGATACAGCACATCCATCCATCATGTATACGCGCAGCATCACAGGGATCTGCCCCAGGGCTCTGTGAGCGAAAGGCAGCGGTCAACACAGGATCAGAGTTTACCAAATGACTACCGAGCTCTATTGAAGAAGATTTGAAAGCAGAGACCGAGGCAAAGAATTTATTTTGGTCACAAATCAAATGGGAACCAGGTTCATTCTCTAAAGTTGTCCATACAGTCAGACTGGAGAGGATCCACTAGGGGTCGGCAACCCGCGGCTCTAGAGCTGCATGCGGCTCTTTAGCGCCGCCCTAGTGGCTCCTGGAAATTTTTCAAAAATGTTTGACCTTTCTTTTCCTTTTTTTCTCTTTTTTACCTCTCTTTTTTTCATTTTTCCTTTTTTTTCTCTTTTTTTCTTCCTTTTTCCTTTCCTTTTTAATCTCGACATTTCGACTTTTTTCTTGAAATTTTGACTTTTTTCTCGACATTTCAACTTTTTTATCGAGATTGTAGTTCAACATTAATCTCGACATTTCAACTTTTTTCTCGAAATTTTGACTTTTCCTCGACATTTTGACTTTTTTCTCGAAATTTCAACTTTTTTCATAATAAAGACTTCCCCCAGTTATAACTAATATAGAAACATGCAGCATGTGTTCCTTCATTCTAAGGCTTATACAAGACTTTTCCTTTTTTGCGGCTCCAGAAATATTAGTTTTTTGTGTTTTTGGTCCAATATGGCTCTAAAACATTTTGGGTTGCCGACCCCTGCACTATTGAGTGACTTCGATTTTTTCAAATCTTACTTTTACTTTTCTATTCGTATGCAAAACATCAAGTACACGTCTAAACAGCTTCTGCTTTACCCAACATAACACATCCCTACTTTACCTTTGCACAATGAACTTTATTTACCCGGCGAGGCGCTGCACTGAACCGAACTGCTTGAGATCTAAATATAATGGATCAAACGCTGAAAAAAGCCTTCAGTGACACAACATGTCATTCAAAAAGCTTGTTAAGATGTTTTTCTTCATTAGTACACCTACATGTTTTAATGAGGCTCTTTTCATAGTTTGTTGCAGAGGCTATGATTTAATTAAATGATATTTTATTAACCCACAAAGGGGAATTATATAGCTGTAGTACACAATAGAATAAAAAGTCATTGCAGGGAGTCTTTATGTAAGGTATTAATTATATAATGTGGCCCCGTGTGCCCACTGGCCTGCTCTGACTGCTCACTGGAGCCCCGGCAGGCTTCAAAGCCCTCCTGTCACCTAATGATAATGAATGCACTGTGTCTGCTCAATGTGCTCAGAGGCTCACTGTCAATCTGTTCCACTCACACTCAGGTTACAGTCGGCTCTCGCATCTCGCTCCCTGCGAGAACAACCACCAGGAGAGCCAGTTTCTCTGCTTCATTTTCCCCGTCAGTCTCTGTTCAGAAACCCTCCTGACACAATAATGTGTTTTGGATGCTGCGGTCCGAGACAAGGGAATGCTCTTAAAGTCCAAGACAAATACTTTTCAGCCCACATGTCCGCACGTCTCAGCCACTGGACTTCTGTGCTTCTTCAGAAAAGCATTTAGGAAGTCTGTGTGGACGTTTTCTAATATTTTTTCTTCATAAAGATAATCCGTCTCTGTAAAAGGATAGATGGAGAAATCAATAAATGGGGCAAGACATTTCCTACTGGGTCATTAATAAAACACTAAAGGACTCCTTTCAAATGTGGCTTTGTGTGGTCTGTCCTCACTGGGTCAAAGCAATCTATTTATGCCTCTTCCTCACCCCTGCTATCTCCCCGTTCACTCCGTTTGGTCTCCAGATAAAAGAGAGTTTTGGTCACCAACAGCGGATCAGACCACTGAGCGGGTTGGAGGGCACCAGTAGGTGATATCAAATGTGAGGAAGGAGCATTTGAAAGTTGAATTGCAAACTAATGGCTGTGCACATACCTTAGAGCAGGGGTCGGCAACCCACGGTTCTAGAGCCGCGGGCTCCTGGAGCTTTTTCAAAAATGTTTGACCTTTTTTGTTCCTTCTTTTTCCTCTTTTTTTCTTTTTTTTTCTTTTTTTCTTTTTCTTCTTCTTTTTTTTTCTTTTATTTCTTTTTTTCCTCTTTTTTCTTCCTTTTTCCTTTTTTAATCTCGGCATTTCGACTTTTTTCTCGACATTTCGACTTTTTTCCTCAAAATGTTGACTTTTTTTCTCAACATTTCGTCTTTTTTCTCGAGATTGTACTTCAACATTAATCTTGACATTTCGACTTTTTTCTCGACATTTCGACTTTTTTCTCGAAATTTCGACTTTTTTCTCGAAATTTTGACTATTTCCTCAACATTTTGACTTTTTTCTCGAAATTTTGACTTTTTTCTTGACATTTCTACTTTTTTCTCGCCATTTGCCTTCATTCTAAGGCTTATACAAGACTTTTCATTTTTTGCGGCTCCAGACATATTAGTTTTTTGTGTTTTTGGTCCAATATGGCTCTTTCAACATTTTGGGTTGCCGACCCCTGCCTTAGAGCAGTGATCTCCAACCCCCGGGCCGCGGCCCGGTACCGGCCCGTGGGTCATTTGGTACCGGGCCACATAAAGAAAAAATAATTTATGTAGCCCCGACTGATGGTTGACAAACTGATGGTTCACAATGTTTTTATTCCTTGGATGTAAATACAGTAAATACACTGCAAACACACCGTAAGAGCTATAAAGGAATCAAATAAAATAGAGTTAGTCTTTCTACATTCATATAAGTTTCATTTAACTCAAATACAGACCGACACAGCTGCTGCTCGGTAATAACAGCTACCGTTAACCACAATACATGAGTAACCATGGCAACCAAACTCAAGCTAGACATAAATACGGCATAAAATTTGCAAAGAAAACAAATCCTTATCAGCAGGTGCTTTTTGTGTCAGTTAGGCTCCACTTTAGCACTTTAGCATTCCTGACACTAGTTTAGTCTCTCAGACACACTTTCTACCACCGTTAAACTTTTACCGTTAAAGTCCGAAGCGCCGGATGTTTACAAGTTATCGGTCTCCTTAATATATAACAAATAAAATAAAAGCCTGGCTTTAAATAATGTTAATGACAATACAAACATAAAAACACATTTATAGAAATACTCATATTAAAGGTAATTTACAATTTCCATTATTTTATTTTTTTGAAAATGATGTATTATTATTATTATTATTCATTATTATTATCATTATTATTATTATTATTATTATTATTATTATTATTACTATAGAGAAAATGCCACAGTTTTTAATGCCGATCTTGTCATTTTTTTAGTTTTTATCAGCTACAACTTTAGATTGAGCCGTGAAAATATTGTCAGACATTAAACCGGTCCTGGTACAGAAAAGGTTGGAGACCACTGCCTTAGAGCCAACATTTCAACCTTTGCATGACTGGTTGTGATTGGTTGCGGTTGTGCAAAGAAAGAAGAAAGATAAGTTGCAAGTGCATCTTTAGATATGTAATTTAAGAAACCAGGAGATAACTAAAGCTTCAGCAGCTCATTTAATGTAACAACAACCTCCATATCGATGATATTTACATCCACAACGACAGCATGGGCTGCCAGAGATGGTGCGATAACTTCTCAGGCTGAGGTGTTGCTATGGGAACATGACTCATCTCAAGTCTTCTGCTTTACCTGTGGCAGCTGCAGAGTGCTCATGAAAGCTATTTTGTGCTTCTTTTGTTTGCCAACCTGCAGTGCCGAGCCTCAAGTTTTCAATAACGTAGCATATCAGATGGCCGGGAGCGCAGAAGAAACATAGGAACTGAAAAAGCTTCTGTTCCCATTATGGGAGGTTTATTAAGATGTTTTGTGCAAATGTATTACATGAATTTTGAGTCTGAACAGAGTGAAACTGGGCTGGATGAGTCTATCAAGCATACAGTATATCATCATATACACACATCATATACACATCATATCATATACACATGGGACCCTATAGGGTCCCGGCTGTGCAGGGATCTGCTGAGAGAGACATTTGCAGAAGGATATGATGCACATTCTGTATCCTGTTGCTCTTGTGTGTGGTTTTGCATTACTTTATAATCATGTTCAAACTCAGTTATCTTGATGTAGGAACTAAATGATACAAGAAGTGGAAGAAAAGCAAATAAGTGCTCTGAAATGTCAACATTAAGCTTGAATGTGCACATATAATGTTTGTACTCAATCTGTGCACAATAGTGGTAAAGGGAGTATGTAAACACAGATGGATTTAAATGCTCCTACAGAGATTTCTATGCAGTATCTAAAAGTAATCATTGTTATTTTCAATGTATCTGTGTAAAATGCAGTAAAAAGACACATAATAAAAATGTGACCATTGGGTTTCTAAAGCCATTGTTTGTAAAACTGAACAATTCAAAAAAATCAAATTTTTTACCTTTTCTACTTAATCGAAGGTTTCCAAACTGTTATTTAAAAAAATGAGATAGTGTTTTTTGATTGAGAGTCCAGTTGCACCCAGATGTGATTTTATTTTTAAGGTGTATATTAACGAGGGAATTATGAAATAAAACAAAATTAAATAAAAATGCGTATTTAGGGTGCGTTTAGCTGCTTGAAGTGACAACTAATTAAATAAAAAAATGGACATACTGTATCACATCTCTATCAGTTTGGGGCTACCTCAGTCTGACAATATGTAAATCAAATGTTATTCATAGGGGACATCATCACAGTATTAGATCAGTGCAGAATTAAGCAGCGTTTCCCATCTTTATCAACGCTCAACATAAGGGGGAAGCACACATTTGAAACAATGGTTTTAAAAGAGGGGGGGTGGAGTAGAGTCGGTCAGCTGACAGCATCCACTGAAATGCATCATATTATATATTATTTAAATGTTAAAAGCACCTGAGACATTTCAGACTTACTTGTGTGTTCCTTGTGTATTTGTTTAGCAATGCAATATAGCAATATATATATATATATATATATATATATATATATATATATATATATATATATATATATATATATATATATATATATATATATATATATATATATTACGTCTCTGGTTATATTTAAAGGAGCATGAGGCTCCTTTTAAGAAATGAGACTCATTAGCGCCACCCTTCACCACGGCCGTCGGGGGTACTGCAGCCAACAGCGAAGCCGGTGTTGTGCCAAAAAGAGATTGCCTGCCAGAATCTGATTTCTCCCCTGAAAATGGGTCTTTTTACCTGCCAAAAATTGATTGAAGGCCAAATACAGTTAATGAAAAGTTGTTTCTACCTAAATATGATTTAATCTCATTCTTGAGCTTCATAATATAAACACTAGAGCTCACAGGATTGCTTTTAACTCTTTTAAAGGACCATTACAACACAAAATAGGCATTTTCCCCAGCCAAAAATTGATTGAAGGCCAAATACAGTTAATGAAAAGTTGTTTCTGCCTAAATATGATTTGATCTCATTCTTGAGCTTCATAATCTGAAAATGTGACGTTTTAGCGCTATCGCTCAACGGGCTGCTGTGCGCGCTCCCGCGGCCAGAAATCAGAAGAAATCAGATTCTGGCAGGCAATCACTTTTTGGCACAAACCCGGCACGGGAGAACGCTGAGAACGGGGAGAACGTGCATGCAGCGTCATTTGACGTCAAATCCGCAGGACAAAGCGGGAAATTCGGGCCCAGAATTGCAGCACATTTTGCAGCACACAGCCTGTTCAAGGCAACGGAGAGATACACTAGAGGGCTCATTTTTTTTGGTTTGGAACGCTTCATCTGACATTATTACTAGAAAACTTAAAACCTATACGAATTTTTTTCATAAATCCTGCCTCAATCCTGCCTCATGCTCCATAAATAATGAAAGAAATAAGAGGAAAAAACACATCATTACAGCTTGAGTCACATTGGAGGTTGTTTAAAGTTTGTTCCTCCCAGATCCAGGCTGGATAACAAAACAGCACTCTAAAGCAGTGTGTGGCTTTTGCGCTGTAAACTCCACTGTCTCTCTGTCGCCACTAGCTACACTATAACAAAGACACATACACCCATGGCAGGTGTTTAAGCTCTTACTTGTCTCTGTGCGGTGCTACAGGTATGTTGTCATACACTCAGAGGTGCGGGGGAGGTCCATCTGTCACAGCAATGCTAACCCTCTAAAGAAAACCCTGAGCTGCCATTCACAGCCGGCCCACGTCTTTTTATCCTCACTGGCAGCTTTCCAGCTTTCCAGCTGCCAGCACTGCTGAACTGAAAACACAAAACTGAAGAAGAACAACTGTTTCTTGTATGGTCTGACTGTCGGAAAAGAATCTTTTAAGAAGAGGCCATCTTGTATAATGATGCCCCTAAATCTAATTAATGTCATGTTGCCCCAAGTAGGTGAATTGGAACCCTTTCCTATTTCTCTGACCCACTTATATGATGCTATTCTCATACTGACTCAATTTTAGATGAGCTACAGTAACTATGAGAAAAAATAATTACCTGAGCAGGTAAATCGAGTTTTGTAGCTGCATATCTTGGCTGTATTTTTCTTAAAATCACAAAAGATGCATTTTTAAATATACTGAGTTGACATTGCAATTATCATTTACAATAGTGGTTCTGTGGAATTCCTCGTGTGTTTAAGGAACTTGTATAAAGAGCTTAAAAACTGAGTTTGGTGGGTGGATAATCCAAATCCAGGAGAACAGGGATACAAGAAAAATAATAATGTCCTTTATTAACCAAAAACTGGAGAACAAAGAGTGCTGCCAAAGCAGGATTTCCAAAATACAAACACGAAATGCAATAATGACAAGCCAGTAGATGAGAAAGCACAGCTGGGAAGGACCACAAACGGACTGGCAGGGGAGGGAGGAAAGACAGGACACCTTGTATTCATGCTAGACACCCGGACACATTTAAAAATATGGGAAGGCAACAAGAGTTAGAGGCAGAAAGGGTCAGGTCGGATAAATGTTACACAGAAAAACATGAACTGAAACAAGAAAACATAAAAAACAAGACTTGCAGAAAGCAAAAACCATGACAGATGGCGGTTTTTAAGGCCTCCTTTGTCACGACTGGTGTGGTGAGGACCCAGATGCAGGAGAGCGAGAGGCAGGAGTTTAACAAAAAAGGGTTTATTTTCCAAAAAGGCAAGAACCAAAAACCAAAAGCGCTGCTTGGCAGGATCAAAATGTCACACGGAAACAGGGATAAAAAAAACTAGAGCAAAAATTTGGCAGGACACATGGAGGAAAGAGACAGGACGGAACCAAAAGGAGCAAGGGAATGACAAGACCAGATATACACAGGGGGTAACGAGACACAGGTGCAGACAATCAGGGCAGATGGGCGGGGCGGGGCAAAACAGAAACACAAACTGGGGGAAATGTCAACCACTGATATCCTTGATATATTTTGGGTACATTTTTGTTAACTATAAATTCCTCCAGTATTTTTTTTAAATATGATACAATTTGTTCATATTAATAGATTATTTTCAGTAAATTCTTTCAGTTATCTGTGATAGCCCTATTACAAGTGACAGATGGACGTGTACTTAAACAATAATTCTGTCCAAAACCAGCAGATAAGAAGTTAAATGCCACTAATTTTACAGAAAATGAAAAAAGGAAGGACAAAAAAGTCAATTCATATTTCAAAATGGGGAGAAAACACTTTTACCTTAAAATCACTGACCGGATCACAGAATATAATTAGTTTGCTGATGTCATATACTGGATCTCCTTGCAAACCAACTGGAAAGATGAACTCTAAAGAAAAGCCTCAAGCATCAATTTAAATAACTGAGGTTAAATACAATATGTGACTTTGCCACTAAAATTGACTTTCTGAGAGTAAAAGTCAATGAAAATCAACTTGATATTGCTGCCAGTTTGCTCAAAGATGGCCTTGGATATGAAAACTACTGTTCAAACAATGTTACTTTGTGAAATCCAGAAAGATTCAACCTTGTTGTCTTGGCAATGTTCGGAGAGAAAATAATGGGATCTGAGGTTACCTAGTTACCATACTTTAGTGATCTCATGCTCGCAGTAGAGCTGAACACTGACTCAGCTCACTCCAGGCACATCTGGAGGCTTGAAAGGATCAAAACCATAATAAAGTTTGTCCGTGTTTTAATATATTTTCCATTTATTCAAATTCCAACTGATTTCCAGACTGATATCAGACCTTTGGTACAGCTACGGGTCAAATTCATCCCATGTTGCGATATGAAATTCTGCTAGCTGATAACAGGATCCTGATTAACACATATAGTGTGTGACATTAAGTAATCTTTCCTCATTAATCAAAGTTTATTAACTTTCGCATTACAAAGCAAGCAGGGTTGAAATTACTTATAAGCCTTTGATTTTAGTTCATTATAGCTGCATTTAAAAAGATAAGCCCACTTGTCTGGTAACCCTCTCTTTTGCAGCCACAGAACAAAACGAATCAGTGGGTCGACAGTGGGGGCCATGCAGTAACTCTTACACCAGATTCAACAAGCCACTGTTCAAAATAATCAAGATATCAGCAGAATTGCTAAAAACAACTTGCATAAAAATGATTTTACTGGAAAAACTCATAATAATACATCTCTAGGCTTCCCTGTTTTCAATGTTTGCCTTCATCTAATGGTATCCAGAGCCAGGAAATGCCTGGAAATCAAAACCAAATCCAAAGGAACCAGACTAATTCTTAAATTGTTCTGATTAATTCTTTTTTTTGCAAATAATTTTTGAGTGTCTGCATACTTAAATTATTAATAACACTTTCCCCCAAATTCACTCATTCGAATTCTGTGCAAAAGTCACTAATTAACCCAAATAACCTCACCATAAAAAAACCAAAGAGAAAGGACAACGATTATAACAATTATAAGAAAGAAAGAAAGATGAACGAGCCCTCGCGCGTGCAATTTTCACCCATAAAGATCAAGGACTCAATACCGAGTCCGATGACACCACCCATGACTCTTTATGTCAAACCATTCAAAAAATATGGCAGAAAATAGGGACGATCAAATATTGACCAATCAGAAGGATGGGCGGCACTAATTCAGGCCAATGAACGTCAAGGACTCAATACCGAGTCCGATGACACCACCCACGACTCTTTATGTCAAACCATTCAAAAGTTATGGCAGAAAGTAGGAACTATCAAATATGGACCAATCAGATGAAATTACACGATTAATTCAAAATGGCCGACTTCCTGTTCGGTTTTGGCCATGGCACCAAGAGACTTTTCTTTAAGTTGCAACATGATACAGGTGTGTACAGATTTTCGTGCATGTACGTCAAACCGTATTATGGGGCTCGAGGCACAAAGTTTTCTAGGGGGCGCTGTTGAGCCATAAGGCCACGCCTATTAATGCAAACCATGAAATATAAAATTTTTCACAAGGCCTGGCTTGCGTGCAAAATTTGGTGACTTTTGGGGCATGTTTAGGGGGGAGAAAAGGCCCTCATTTCGTCGGAAGAAAAAAAATAAAAACGAGAAAAACAACAAGAACTCCTACAGATACAATAGGGCCTTCGCACTGTAAGTGCTCGGGCCCTAATTACTTAGAAATGTTGGCATGTATTTGTAAATTATTACAGTTTTACAAAGAATGAACAATTTCAAAACAAACCGAATCCAGCCCTGAATATTTCAGTGAGTGCACACTGACGAGCAGGAAGGATGTGAGCGCTGCCTGAGACTTTTTATTCCACCAAGCTGTCTCCCAGCATCACGTTACCTTCTACTGTATCCTGTGCTGGGACTATGAGACAAGACACAGCAACTGCTGAGTTATCTAATGCGTGACCCGGGTTCCTCCCGTCCTGCTCCCTGCTCTCGGGACACCGTGAAAAAGCGGTGAACCTAAAAAGGTGCAACACAGGAACAAGATGGAAGTGACAACCCAGGTAACTGTAGGGGCCACAGGGGGATTTCACAACTGTGCTGAGATCACACTTTTTTCCCTCCCTCCCTCTCTTAGCAGCTATAAGGCACTTCTGTTGCTGTCTGGAGGTGATCGGGATGTGGGTTTTCATAAAGGTCAGCCACCGTTACATAAGACCACGGTCTACAACGGAAATCAGAAAGCTTTCAGAAAAGCTCTTTGTTGTAAGGCTGAGGTTGTGAGGTTTTGTTTTGCTGTCAGTGCCCTCAGCTCCAGTCCTGCCTTCGCAGCAGAAACACAACATTCATTGTGTTGCTAAGTTAAGGTTTTAAAAGAAGACAGATGTTACAAACATAACAATATCACTTGTTTTTTTTAATATAAAAATCGTATATATTCGCTAATTTCACAATTATTGGTGTATATGAGTGTTTTGGAGCAGAGAATGAGCTTTTCTTCGTCCTCTGATTTTCATTATAGTTTGACATTATCAATCAATATCAGTGTATCTAATGATGTACTGATTGACTGCATCAGGGAACAAATAATTCAGGCTCGGTGCTACATGAGTAGGTCAAGAAACAAAAAAGAACAAAGACAGAAATTAATCTAAAATGAAATCACCAAACCACATTAATCAAGATAAGCAACATAGATCCACATGGCTTGGCAGCACAAGAAAGGACTGTTTTCCCAGATGCACACCCTCCGCGCACATTCCTGCACATTGTTTGTTGCATTTTCAGACTAAGTGGATTCCGTTTGCACATGTTTAAAACTTACAAGTCTCCAGGAACTTGTAAAATTTGGTTTAAAGTGGTTGTGTGCATAATTTGTAACACTTTCCTTTTCAGAATTTGACTTCACTTTTTGGTTCAGTCAGGGATCAAAATAAAAAATGTAAACTTCCTGAAACATCTGGCTTCGTGTTCACGTTATGTAATTATAGGCAGGGTTATAAAAGCTCTGTTACTGATAATAAACATTCCCAATAGTGTGTAGTAATTAAAAGGAACTCTGATAGATCTTATATCAAGGTTTCTCATGTAATGTGACACACGTCTCTTTACATATCCTCTATATCATGGGTCGGCAACCCAAAATGTTTAAAGAGCCATATTGGACCAAAAACATAAAAAACAAATATGTCTGGAGCCGCAAAAAATGAAGTCTTGTATAAGCCTTAGAATGAAGGCAACACATGTGCATGTATCTACATTAGTTATAACCGGGGAAAGTTTTTTTTTTAATAAAAAAGTCGAAATGTCAAGATTAATGTTAAAGTACAATCTTGAGAAAAAAGTTGAAATTTCAAGAAAAAAGTCGAAATGACGAGAAAAAAGTCAAAATCTCGAGAAAAAAGTCGAAATGTCGAGATTAATATTGAAGTACAATCTTGAGAAAAAAGTAGAAATTTCGAGAAAAAAGTCGAGATGTCGAGAAAAAAGTCAAAATTTCGAGAAAAAAGTAGAAATGTCGAGATTAAAAAGGAAAGGAAAAAGGAAGAAAAAAGAGAAAAAAAAGAAAAAAGAAGAAAAAAAAGAGAAAAAAAAGAAGAAAAAAAAGAAGAAAACAAAAAGGTCAAACATTTTTGAAAAAGCTCCAGGGAGTCACTAGGGCGGCGCTAAAGAGCATGCAGCTCTAAAGCCGCGGGTTGCCGACCCCTGCTCTATATAAATATCTCATTTTTTTTATTGATGATTTGCAGATTCCCTGCCGCGTTTAACAACAAGCTTTGGTGCTTTGAGGCATTTCAGAGGATGACTCCACGACGATCATAAAAAAGCATTTTTTCCAAGAAGCAATCTCATTTGTGGCTCTGAAACCGCATTGACCGCTTTACTCTGATACATCAGTTAGGTAATACAGCGGTGCTGAGAGTTATTGGTGGTGACACCTCGTCAGGCCTATAAATAGCTTTGCACTTCTCTCTCAGGAGCCCAGCTGTAGCTCTCTACCAGGCATCTGATCACTTGTTCGTAGGGAACTGACATCTCCCACTGCTGCTTCACCTCTTTGACTTCTTGACTCCTGCACACCAACCCGAGCGCAGTAAAACACAAGCACAAACACAAGCACAAACACACGGGCATACATACACATCCCCAGTCGAGGAGCAGAGCTGTTACAGCTGACGTGCAAGCCTCAGAAAGAGTTGAAGAGTCGCATGCTGCTGTGATGCTTTTAGGAGGCGGCTGTCTCACCGGTAATTTGCCTCAGGGTTCCCCTAAACTTCACTTAATGATGACATCCTGCAATCACTTTAAATGCTTATCTATGATCGCTACGAACAAAGCAAGCAAACCTGCAATAAAGTGACTTCCCTGATACCGTATCCCTCTTAAATGAATAAACCAGCGCGCTTAATTTGAGGAGATAGGAACTCAGGCACAAACCTCTAAGCAAGTGGGAGTATGAAGCGGATGAAAATGAAAAAAGATACACGGAACCCCTGCAGGCTGTGTTTGACCCCAGTGAGTCACCGTCTACACGAGCTTCTCTGGAGTTGGACATGACTCAGTAAAATGCACTAAATGTTTGAAGCACACATATATTCCTGACAACGGTATGTTCTTCCATCCTGGATGCAAACAAAGTTCACTATTTTACCCTTTTTATGAATATGTAAATTTGAAGAGATGAATATTTTCTCTCAAAAAAGGCAACTTTTATTAATAATAATAATAATAATAATAATAATAATAATAATAATAATAATAATAATAATAATAATAGAAAATACACAAATTATACATGAATATATATGTAATAAAAAACACATTATAGGGGTTTAAAATAATAACTATTGTCTTGATGAAGGGTTAAACTCACTAACTGACCTCTGGGAGTTGGTTCTAGTTGGCATCTCTTGTAGCGTTTTATGTTGATGCTCACTTTCTGCACAGTTTATTCCAACAACTTAATCAAAAGTCACGTTTTTTTTTTCATTATGAAAGCATTTAAAGTCTTTATCACAATCTTTGTATATTTTTAAACTGCAGTCAGCAAAAGTTGGGTTGATATGGAAACAGTGAGCTTTTTTATTAAGTTGCAGAGAAGAAATCCAAGTTAGTTCATGCTTCTTCTTGAAATTATTTGTTAATGTACCTTCATTTTGTATTTTCTTCTCACAACACTAAAAAAGGCAGTGCATATCCCGAAATGTGATGTTTCTCTGTTGTTTTTTTTCCCCTTTTATTCCCATGAAAACCCTCATAAAGTATAAGTGGTAGTTGCAGCTCTATATTGTGAAGCTGGAAGAAGAATTCCCTAAGAAATCCCTTCACTTTAGTGGTTAAATCGGCTAATTAAGAAGGTTTCTTGATGTGGGTGTGGGAGATCACGGATCTCCAGCTTAGCCTCATGCTTTTGCACATTACACAATGAAATTCCCTTTGCCCTTGAAGGATTGAATGATATTATACCCTTTAGAAGGAGAATTATGCATATCTCCTCGCACTTTGATTGGAGGGAGATTCTTCTAAAGATTCTTTTTACACATTTGCTGACAAAGTGGAGGTCCTCTGGCTATCTTTGCTCTTCAAAGACTCAGCCTTTCTTGGTTAGTGTTTTTGTACCAAATGGTCACCTACTGGTATAATCTATGTAATAAAAATTTGTTATATTTTTTATTTCACCTCCTTAATGGATGGATGGATGAGTGGATAACATCTTCTACTTTTATCTCTTTTGTGTTGCATAACTTGCAATGCCTTTCTTTCTTCTTTAATTATCTAATAAAAGCACATTTACTCCTTTTCCTCCTGTCTCCTGTATATAAACTCACATTTAAGTCTTCTTATACTTGTGTAAAATCATCTTTAGCTTTTGTTTTCACCTTCAAACGGTATGTCACTGATATTGGGTTAGAAGTTATAAAAGCTTTATATAGTTATTAAATAATGACCATATTTGGGGTTGAAAGTCACGTGAGCACATTTTCCAGGTTTTAACCCTGTTATGTTTTTTCCAGAGGGTTTAGAAGATGCAATTAAAGGGCAAACATAATGGTAAATAAGTAATTTATTTTTCATAGAAATGAGTCATTAATAGTTGACGTTATGTGTTAAAATGACCATATAAAATAGATTTCAGAGCACTCTATTAAAGGTTTTAAAAGGAATGGGCTTACAATATATTAATTGACAATATTGACTAATACAGCTTCAGACCAGATGGCTGCTGGAAAATGAGAAACTCTTTCTTTACATGATTATCCTAACAGCTGATGTGAAGGCTTACAGGACCATTTGTTCTCATTTATGGCTTACCAACATTTATCAGTTAATGGATAGATCTGGAGGAGGTATGTGGGCGTGAAAGTCTCTTAAAGCTAATTTTTCCTTTAATAAAGCACTTAAAATCCACTTTTAAAATCAGACATTCATTATGCTCGTTTTGTTAAATGATTATAAAATGTCTGAAAAATAAAGAAGCAGAATTAGCAATGTTCAGTGCTATCTCTGGCATATGATTAAAAGTCACATTTGTTGTGCAGCAAGTAAAAAAAACAACTTGTTTGTTACAGCATATTTTGTAAATGTAGATCTAGATCAGGGGTCGGCAACCCGCGGCTCTTTAGCGCCGCCCTAGTGGCTCCTGGAGTTTTTTCAAAAATGTTTGACCTTTTTTTCCTTTTTTTCCCCTTTTTTCTTCTCTTTTTTTTCTTTTTTTTTCTCTTTTTTTCTTCCCTTTTCCTTTTTTAATCTCGACATTTCGACTTTTTTCACGAAATTTTTACTATTTCTTCGACATTTTGACTTTTTTCTCGACATTTTGACTTTTTTCTCGAAATTGTACTTCAACATTAATCTCGACATTTCGACTTTTTTTCTCGAAATTTAGACTTTTTTTTCAACATTTCGACTTGCATAATGAAAAATAAATCTACCCCCAGTTATAACTAATATAGATACATGAAGCATGTGTTGCCTTCATTCTAAGGCTTATACAAGACTTTTAACTTTTTGCGGCTCCAGACATATTTGTTTTTTGTGTTTTTGTCCAATACGGCTCTTTCAACATTTTGGGTTGCAGACCCCTGGTCTAGATGTATTCAACTCAAAATCCCATTGACTGTGCA
Organism: Cololabis saira; assembly: GCF_033807715.1. NCBI lineage: Eukaryota > Metazoa > Chordata > Actinopteri > Beloniformes > Belonidae > Cololabis > Cololabis saira. The sequence goes on from NC_084606.1 coordinate 32,505,144, forward strand.
TTGAAACACAAACAGACAGCATTCTCGTTTAAATGTCAGCCATTTTTGATACTTTTTGAATACCAGACACAAATTATGATAGACTGAATCGATGTGGATTTATAAATAATTCATTTCAGGAAGAAAAAAAAAAAAAGGAAAAAAAAATCTATTTTCCTCCTGCCTCTCCAGCGTGAGCGCGCACCCGGTGCCATTTGGTCAAGCAGATGCGTCTCCAATTATAGCGGAGCGCATCCCCGCATCCCCGGGTTTCTCTGCGCCCTTTCCCTCCGCGATCAGCGAGCCCTGATCAATAGGTCGCATCTGAATGACTTATTGGGGAAGATTAATTATTTATCTCGAAAAAGTTTGACCAAGGAAGAAAAAAAACAAGGTGGATATTTCATTATAACATATTTTGCAGATTTTTTTGTATCTGTGATTTCTCCAAAGCGTTATGTAGGTCTTTCACTCCAGTGGAGATGCTCCCTCCTTCTCCCCCCTCAGCTTCTCCTCACCGCCACATCTGCCTGCTGGACACTTTTCCGCCTTGCACGCTGGTAAATGCTCTTAGATGTTCAAAGACCTGCCTCTTTGCTTCACTTCTCCAAGCTTTTTTTGCTGGTGCACTTGTGCCCGGTGCAGGGAGCTGAGCTGGGGTTCGAGGGGCTGATGCATCAGCTCGGTTTCAGCACGCTGGACAGCGCTCGGGGAAGTTGGAGAGGACGCGCCGACGCGTAAAAGGATTTAACTGAAATCATGATCATGGTTGATTTTAAGTACTCATTAGTACCGACGGGCACAGGTAAACCGAAAGCGGATTTTCTGGCATGAGACATGGACTTTGCTGAAATCCTTTTCGCTTTGTTCATCTTCGTCGTGGCGGTCGTGTCCCTGTTGTCAAACTTGTTGGTGCTGCTATGTTTCGTCCACAGCGCCGAGATCCGCCGACAGGTGCCCGGTGTTTTCACCATGAACTTGTCCTTCTGCAACATACTGATCACCGTGTTGAACATGCCGGCCACTTTGCTGGGGATTATCAGGAACCAGCAGCCCTTTGGAGACTGCGTGTGCCACGCGGTGAGCTTTCTGGAGACTTTCCTGACGGCCAACACCATGCTGAGCATGGCGGCGCTCAGCATCGACCGCTGGATCGCGGTGGTTTTCCCCCTCAGTTACGCCACCAAGATGCGCTACAAGGACGCGCTGATCATGGTGTGTTATTCCTGGCTGCACTCCTTCACCTTCTCCCTCACGGCCATGCTCTTCTCCTGGCTCGACTACAGCCACGTTTACGCGTCCTGCACCCTGCAGGCCAGCGGGGAGGAAGGCGGCGACAGGATTAAGTTTACCATCTTCACCGTGGTTTTCCACGCCACCAGCTTCATGCTCTCCCTGCTCATCTTGTGTTTCACGTATTTAAAAGTGCTGAAAGTCGCCAGGTTTCACTGCAAGAGGATTGACATCATCACAATGCAGACGCTTTTCCTGCTGGTCGATATACACCCAAGGTATATAGATCATCTTCATGCGTCTGTACTTTGTACGAATTGTGCTTCATAGTCTCGTGTATTACTTATAATCAGTACTCGAGTTGTAAAAAAAAAAAAAAAAAATCAGGGGGGGTGGTGGATTTTATCATATGGGGACAGATAATTTGTGCTGATTACAAATAATATAATATATTCTAAATAATAGCACTGACCAAAACACCTGCAGAAATACTGCAGGAATGACATAGCAGCAGTTAAATGCAGCCTTCTGTAAGCTTTAAATATCCACTGGGCTTACATCAAATACATCAAAACACAACAATAAAAAACACTTTTCTGAACAGGATAAGTAACATGGATCACTGCAAAAACTCAAAATCTTAACAAGAATATTTGTATTATTTCTAGTTAAAATGTCTCATTTTAGTAAAGAAAATCTCATTACACTTAAAACAAGACTCATCACTGGAAAAAACAACAATTTTCACCTGTTTCAAGTAGATTTTCACTTGAAATAAGTAGAAAAATCTGCCAGTGGAACAAGATTTTTTTGCTTGTAATGAGAAGAAAAATCTTGTCCCACTGGCAGATTGTTCTACTTACTGTATTTCAAGTGAAAATTTACTTGAAACAGTTGAAAATTGTCAAATAAGTTATTTTTCTGGTGTTATTTTTCTGGTGATGACTCTAAATGTTGAAAAAGCAGTAAAACCACATTCATTGATGAAATGACATAAGGGATGGAAAGGGGGGATGGTAGTTTTACAGGGGGGATGATTTGGACCGTTTTTATTTCAGGGGGGGATGCCATCTCCCCTCAACACCAGTACTGCTTATAATACTTGTATTCACCAAAACTAAATGCTGTTTTGATGTTTTCAGCGTGAAACAAAGATGTTTAACAGAGCAGAAGAGGAGAAAGCAGAGAGCCACAAAGAAGATCAGCATCTTCATAGGCTCATTTATCATCTGCTTTGCTCCTTATGTAATTACAAGGTAAGTCAACCTGATAGTAGCTCATAAATAATTTAATGCTCTGCAAAACTCATGTGCAACAGCTTAAAAAATTAATGACCCCCTTATATACAATGATACAGCTCCAGCAATTACTTTTATTTAGAGAAACTACCCTCATTAACTTTGTCACCTCCCATAAAGACCAATACATTCCCCCATTTTAGGACAACACTCAACTGCTGTCCCTATTCATGCCTGCTCTGCTCGTAATTGTAACTTTTATCTCTCTGAAGCGCAAGAGCAGTCACATCTGCTCATACTGTGCAGGCGAGCGTGCTTCATAATGCAAAAATATACAGCGTGTTACATAATAGATACAGGGCAGATAGCTAAACAGGATTCAGGGAGAAAACAGGAAATGCTTCAGCGACCCACAAATCCACTTTGAGCCAGATGTGGTGCTGATGATACATCAATTTGACATTTGTGGTGAGTGAGTGAGGGAGGGAAACATATCCACAAGGAGAAGTGTCCAGGTTGTTGGGTTAACCCCCTGACCCGCCGGAAACTTCCTTTCGAGATTGGGATGTCTAATTTAGATCGGGCTGGCACACATGTTATGTATTTAGCATCTAAAGTGCAACTTTTGTCACATTTGACCTAAAAAGAAAAAAAAAAACATGTTGATTTTCCCCCACAAAATTGTTGTAGTCAGAACAAAAAGATTTGTGTGGAAATGGTTGGACTGCGTGGTTCAAACCTAAAAACAACAAAGCAGTTTTTTTACTTGTAGGCCTCTCTTCTTTAAAATATTTAAAGGAGCTTGAGGCAGGATTGAGGCAGGATTTATGAAAAAAATTCCTAAACGTTTTAAGTTTTCTAGTAATAATGTCAGATGAAGCGTTCCAAACCCAAAAGAATGAGCCCTCTAGTGTATCTCTCCTTTGCCTTGAACAGGCTGTGTGCTGCAAAATGTGCTGCAATTCCGGGCCGAAATTTCCCGCGCTGGGCTGCGGATGTGACGTCACATGACGCTGCATGCACGTTCTCCCCGTTCTCCCGTGCCGGCTTCACTGTTGGCTGCAGTACCCCCAACGGCCGTCGTGGCGAATGGTGGCGCTAGAGAGTCTCATTTCTTAAAGGAGCCTCAAGCTTTCTTTTATTCCAACCTTTTTATGCAGTTCTTTTGCATGTAATTCAATTCAAATTAAAATTAAAGCTGCAAGCAGCGATAAACGGGCCCTCGCACTCATGGCCACCGCCCCCCATAAGCATATCAGAAATGACACCACCCACGAGTCTTTATGTCAAACCATTCAAAAGTTATGGCAGAGAAAAGTATTCAAGGGGGCGCTGTGGAGCCATTTTGCCACGCCCATTAATGCAAACCATGAAATATCAAATTTATCACCAGGCCTGGCTTGCAGGCAAAATTTGGTGATTTTTGGGGAAATATCAAATATGGACCAATCAGATGAAGGGGGGGCGTGCTTTTTGGCGTCTAACGTCGCCATGGTAACGCTTTTGTTCAGGATGGAGACGCATATTTTGATGTATAACACACCTGGGTGCACGTTACGGTTCGGGCCGTATTAAGTGCCAAAGGAATGGCATAAATTGCGCCAAAATGACACGATTAATTAAAAATCGTCGACTTCCTGTTCGGTTTCGGCCATGGTGCTAAGAGACTTTTCTTTAAGTTACGACATGATACAGGTGTGTACCGATTTTCGTGCATGTACGTCAAACCGTATGGTGGGGCTTGAGGCACAAAGTTTTCTAGGGGGCGCTGTTGAGCCATTACGCCACGCCCATTAATGCAAACCATTAAATATCAAATTTTTCGCCAGGCCTGGCTTGCGTGCAAAATTTGGTGATTTTTGGGGCACGTTTAGGGGGAAAAAAGGCCCTCCTTTCGTCGAAAGAAAGAAAGAAAGAAAGAAAGAAAGAAAGAAAGAAAGAAAGAAAGAAAGAAAGAAAGAAAGAAAGAAAGAAAGAAAGAAAGAAAGAAAGAAAGAAAGAAAGAAAGAAAGAAAGAATAAAAAATTCCTACAGATACAATTGGGCCTTCGCACTGTAAGTGCTCGTGCCCTAATTAATGGAACAGGGATATTTCAAACATAAACATTTGGACTGTAAAAGGCTCTAGATTCCATTTCATCTGACGATTATCAGAAAAAAAAACATCAACTTTCAATTGCATTTGAACTCAAATCTGCTTGATGTTTCTGGCACTTTGCGCTTCAGGTTGGCCGAGCTTCTCCCATTTGTGGACATCAACCGTCACTGGGGAATCATCAGTAAGTGCCTCACGTACAGCAAGGCTGCGTCCGACCCCTTCGCCTACTCCCTCCTACGTCAGCAGTACAAGAAAGTCCTGGTTACCGTCGTCAACAGGCTGCTGCGCCGTGACCTCTACCCTTCATCCGGACACAACAGCTCTTTAGACACTGAGAACGACTACTGCCTCCAGAGGATCAGCTAATGGCAAGCGCGAAAAGACATGGCAGATACAAACCACAGCACCGGCCAAAAATAAAGGTTAGCTCTTGAACGAAAGTGGGTGGAAGGGATGGAACGAAGAGAGAGAGAGAACAGGATATTGTTGGGGATCGGAAAATAAAGTGAAGGTAAGGGACAAATTGTGGGTGGATGGTGAGGAAAAGAGGAAAAAGATAAGGAAGATGGTGGGTGGAGAAGAGTGAAAAGGCAATAATGAGGGGGAGGATGGAACGGAAAAAAGATGAAGCAGGGATAGGTGAGGGGAGAGGCCAGACAACGAGTGATGGGATAGTATTGGTAAACAAGGGATCTGTGATTCATCAAAGACAGAAAACTACACAGAAGCACACACAGATCAGACCAATCAATTTCACGCTGCCAGTCATGGGTTTGGATTGTCTGAAATTGACGGACCACACGGAGGAGACAGGCTTCAACACTTTCAGACACATGTTAAAAGAAGTGGGGCATAGTGCTGAACCCACCACCTTATAATTATTTTGGCAAGTCCACACGTTCTGGCCCGGCTGCATCGCAGAGACAGAAGCTGGCGGTGGATTGGTCAGCGGAGATGTTTGGTTCCTGCTTCTGGATCCCCTCGGTGAAGGGATGTACTCGGGACACGTGAGACTGAAATGCTGCACATTATAGCCATGTTCTGTATTGACCGTGTTAGACTACTTTGCAGTGTCTTGTCAGTCACTGAAAATGATGCACTTTGTTTCAAGTTTCTCTGCAGGAGCCAAAAGCGGTTAACATTCACAGGGAAACGTCTGGTGATGGTTTATATTTTTCTTACGGTCAACAAGTTTCACAAGAAGGCATCAATAAGCAAGGAGTTCCTCCGTCTCGATATTCTACAAGCTCCCGTTTTTTGCACGGAGCAAAAACGGTGGTGTTTTCATGCGTTTTGGCCGTTCGTTTACACGAAAACGAAGGTCAAAGTCACCAAAAACGATAATTTCTGAAAACTCCGGCCAAAGTGGAGATTTTCAAAAACTCTGTTTTCACGTTTGCTTGTAAACGGAAGAAAACAGAGATTTAGGCTTCAGAACGTCACATTATGCCACAGAAACGTCACCAGCATCATTTGTGCGACCTGTGTTTACAATTTGTTTGGCCACCGTCAATATTTTCTTGTATTTGACCTGTTTTATATTCTAAAGTCACACTTAAAAGTAACTCCACTTCTCTGTCACTCCAAACGAAAGATTCTCATTCCGTCTTGGAAGTAACTGGCAGTCAAAGCTGATTTATGGTTCCGCGTTACACCAACGCAGAGCCTACGGCGTAGGCTACGCGGCGACGCGCACCGTACGTAGGCTACGCCGTCGATTTAACGCGGAACCATATTATTCAGGCTTCACACGTGTCATTTGTTGACGTTTTTTTCCAGGATTCTGATTGGCTAGCATGACTTTATCTTCTCGTTACACTGCCCCCTGCAGGTTTGGATGCTCATAGCACCTTAACAGCGTATTTATGCGGATTTGTGTAAACGAAGATATTTTTCAAAACGTAGAGGGGGAAATATCCGTTTTTGTAAATACCCGGCTATGTGTAAACGTGGCCTAAGCTTTCACTTTACTGGCAGACAGAGAGGTGTGAATTGCAGGAAAGGTTTAGTTGCACAGCCAGAATCAAACTGGAAACATTGCAGTGTTGACATATGTTGCTAATCCATTCTGAAAATGGATTCCATTAAAAAAAAAGGACAAAATATCCCAATCTCGTGTTAATTAGCTCATTGCATGTAATTGTGACGTATACTATGTTTGTTTCCTTTGTAAATGAGGCAAGACGTGTCACTCAGAGAGCTAGAATGAGGCACTTCCCTAAAGGCAAAGCAAGTTTATTTATATAGCACAATTCAACAACAGGGTGATTCACAGGGCTTTACAAAGACATTGAAAAGCATGATTTAAAGTGTAAACAAAAAATCCTACTACTACTAATAATAAAACAAATAAATTAAATTAAATTAAATTAAATAAAACATCTGTGTGGAGTTTGCATGTTCTCCCCGTGCTTGCGTGGGTTTTCTCCGGGTACTCCGGTTTCCTCCCACAGTCCAAAAACATGCATATTAGGTTAATTGGTGATTTTAAATTGCCTGTAGGTGTGAGCGTGAGTGTGCATGGTTTGTGTGTTTTTATGTGGCCCTGTGATGGACTGGTGACCTGTCCAGGGTGTAACCCCTGCCTCTCACCTGAAATGAGCTGGGATAGGCTCCAGCAGACCCCCGTGACCCTAAAGGATAAAGCGGGTATAGATAATGGATGGATGGATGGAAATAAAACATAATTTACAGGATTTAAAATAATAACTTACTAATAATTAACAAATGAGATGCAAGAAATAAAGGTTGCAGTGCATTGTGGGAGATTACTGAAATGCAGCAGTAAATAAAAAAGGTTTTCAAACTTGATGTAAAGCAACTGAGAGTTTCAGTAGCCCTGATGCATTCTGGGAGTTAGTTTCACAGGTGAGGAGCATAAAAGCTGAAAGCTGCCTCACCGTATTTGGTTCTAACTTTGGGTACAGAAAGTGACCCGGACACCCTGAGGGTTCTGGTTTGTTCATAATAGATCAGGAGATGAGAGATGTATTTTGGCCCGAGACCATTCAGAGATTTATAAACCAACGGCAGTGTTTTAAATTCTATTCTGCGACAAACAGGAAGCCAGTGTAAAGATCTAAGAACTGGGTTTATATGGTCCACTGTTTTGGTCTTAGTGAGGACTCGGCAGCAAACGTTCTGAACTAACTGCAGCTGTTTGATGGATTTGTTAGGGATATGGAGGGAGATTTGTGTCAAAATCAAATAAAAAAAAACAAAAAATATATTTTCAATTAAAAAAAAATTCACTTCACAATAAAAAAAATGATTCCAATCAAAGAAAAAAAGTGTTTGAATGCAAACAAATATTTGTGACTCAAAAAATGCATTTGAACACTGTTTTTCTTTGATTGGAAATGTTTTCTTTGATAGAAGTTAAGTTTTTTTTGTTTGAAGCAACTTTTTTGATTGAAGTAGTGTTTTTTTCTTGTTTGGTTCTTTATCATTTAATCAAAAAAGAAGTTGCTTCAAAAAGAAAAAAAATATTTTCAATGAAAAAAAAATCACTTCAATGAAAAAAAAACTTTTTCAATCAAAGAAAAAGTGTTTGAATGCAAAAAAATATTTGAGACCCAAAAAATTGCATTTGAACACTTTTTTTTATAGATTGAAAATATTTTTTTCGATTTGAAGTGATTTTTTTTTTGATTGAATCATTTTGACACAAACATCCTGCAGAAAATATATTTTTTGATTGAAGCAATCTTTTTTTTGATTGAATAATTAAGACACAAATCTACCTCCATATAGGGAGACCCATGAAAACAGCGTTTCAGTTGTCCAGTCTACCCAAGATAAAAGCATGGACTAGTTTCTAAGTCCTGCTGAGACATCAGTCCTTTAATCCTTGATATGTTCTTTAGGTGATAACAGACTGACTTCACTATTGTCTTAATGTGGCTGTTACAGTTCATATCTGAGTCCAGAACTGGCTTGGCTATTGGTTTAGCTTTACTGATTGAAGCTGAGGACTGACTTTGAATCTTTCTTCCTTGGCTCCAAACACTATTATTTCTGTTTTGCCTTCATTTAACTGAAGAAAATAAATGCTGAAGTTGTTTAACTCTTAATTTTTTAATGCTAACCAAGTATTTTTGAATGACTAAACCTAACCAGAGTCAAAATGGACATGTGGAAACTGAACAGTCTTCAGATATCTGTAACTGATTAAAACAGCTGCATAAAACTGTAGTTTCACGACGACATCTGAATATACCCAAATGCATACATTTGGCTGTAAAGAGCCACATATATGTTTCGTTCTATTTTATAACTGTACGCAGAAGCAGAAGCCTGATTTCCACTCCCATACAAACATTCTCCTGCTTGAATGTTTTCATCACAAATTAATAGACATGACATTGAAAGCAACAGAAAGAAGGAGTGCAGTTTATTTGAATATAAAACTCCGAAACAATCATCAGTGAACAACAGAAAAGGAAATCTGTTTTATTTTGTGGCTTCAGTTATGACCTTTCGAATGGAACAAAAACTGGTTAAAAAAGCTAAAAACAGAGGAGAGGAAGAAATGGTTGTATTACAAATGAAAACTGAAAAAGCCCAATGTCAACACCGAGGCTTCTGCAGAGCCACTTCCTCCCAGAGCTCAGGATGAACAGCCGTATGAGCCCTAAAGCAACACCTATACTATCATCGGCTTCCAGTAGACTCATCTGTCAATATGTGTTCAATTCTTTGGGCTTTATTTACAGTGTCCTAGAACTCTGCCAGCCAGAGCAGTCATCCTTACACACAACCATAACACTTGGCTGCAGTTATTTATGCACAAAAATGTAACAAAAATGACTAAATTAGAATCCCCATAACATTTCTTGTTTCATTACAATATCTATAAATTTCAAAGCCACAGTTCAAAAACCAATAACATGGTAGTTATGTCCAGTGCTCGAGTTGTAAAAAAATATCAGGGGGGATGGTGGATTTTATCATATGGGGACAGATAATTTGTGCTGATTACAAATAATACAATATATTACAAATAATAGCAGTGACCAAAACAGCTGCAGAAATACTGCAGGAATGACATAGCAGCAGTTAAATGCAGCCTTCTGTAAGCTTTAAATATCCACTGGGCTTACATCAAATACATCAAAACACAACAATAAAAAACACTTTTCTGAACTTATCAATATGACTCTGTCCTTCACAGGATAAGTAAAATGGATCACTGCAAAAACTCAAAATCTTAACAAGAATATTTGTCTTATTTCTAGTTAAAATGTCTCATTTTAGTAAAAGAATATCATTACACTTAAAACAAGACTCATCACCGGAAAAAACAACAATTTTCACCTGTTTCAAGTAGATTTTCACTTAAAATAAGTAGAAAAATCTGCCAGTGGAACATTTTTTTTGCTTGTAATAAGAAGATAAATCTTGACCAGATTTTTCTACTTATTTCAGGTGAAAATGTACTTGAAACAGGTGAAAATTGTCAAATAAGTTATTTTTCTGGTGTTATTTTTCTGGCGATGACTCTAAATGTTGAAATAGCAGTAAAACCACATTCATTGATGAAATGACATATGGGATGGAAAGGAGGGATGACAGTTTTACAGGGGGGATGATTTTGAATGTTTTTATTTCAGGGAGGATGCCATCCCCCCTCATCCCCCCCATCCCCCCTCAACTCCAGTACTGGTTATGTCCACTTCATGTTTATAGTCTGTGGGTGTAAAACCCTACTTACCACCAGGTGGCAGTAATGTGCATTTCTTGCTGTTCGCAAACAGCCAACAGCATAAAAGGAGACGAAAAAAATGCAGCAAAAAATATAAAAAAAGAAGAAGAAACACATAAACAATGAATGCAACTTGTGTTTTTGTTTGCTTTTTCCAACATACACTACGGTGGTAGCGAATGAGATTAAAAGAAAAGCCCCCCCAGACCTCTACATTGGTGTAATACACCAAAGAGTTCTGAACTGACCCGTCTGCCCTTCATCAAATGTACTCAGAGAGAATTGTTTCTGGTCCAACAGGTTCAAATGAGCTGTTTTCACATGATTTATGCTCACTTGAGAGTGCTGAACATAATTTAGAAATCTCGATTAGCAGAGACCCCCCCACCAGGAGGTTCCGGTCAGCCAACCCGAGTACCCTTCCTACTAAAGGAAAGCTTTTTGCCCCATAAAGGTTCCTTTATCGCCACTTTTGCAGGGCGGTTCCGGGAAATGGAGACATGCGTCAACGATCTGGCCCCGACAAAACTCCTGTTAGTGGAAACAAGCCTATTTGCAGCTTAATTTTGTATTTTATATCATAAACTATTATATATTTTCTCTCAATGTCACTTTTGATAATCAAAATTAAAAAAAGTCCCTTTGTGAACTGAAAACTCAGCCTGCATTGATCAGGTCATGGGGCTGGATGCTGGTCATTTGTAGCCTTGCCAGCCATCTTAATTATTTAACAATTCAGTACAATTAGTTTAATTCCTCCGGATTTAACTTTGATTTCAAGGCGTTAGTGCCAACAGATGCAAAGAAATAGTCTCTGGAAACAACTGGACAGACATCCAACTCATCAGATAATCAGATTATCAGCAGATGTCCAAAACGGCGTACGGTGGAGATTGATTATTGTGTGTTTAACAGCAAAAACTTGTAGATCCAAGATTTCACAGGAGATTTTTCAGAAGTGGATGGGTGTGGGCAGGGGTCTGCAACCCAAAATGTTGAAAGAGCCGTATTGGACCAAAAACACAAAAAACAAATATGTCTGGAGCCGCAAAAAATGAAAACTCTTGTATAAACCTTAGAATGAAGGCAAATGGCGAAAGGTGAAATGTTGAGAAAAAAGTCAAAATATTGAGAAAAAAGTCAAAATTTCGAGAAAAAAGTCGAAATGTCGAGACAAAAGTCGAAATGTCGAGACAAAAGTCGAAATTTCGAGAAAAAGGTGGAAATGTCAAGAAAAAGGTTGAAATGTCGAGATTAACGTTGAAGTACAATCTCGAGAAAAAAGTCGAAATGTTGAGAAAAAAGTCGAAATGTCGAGAAAAAAGTCAAAATTTCGAGAAAAAAGTCGAAATGTTGAGAAAAAAGTTGAAATGTCGAGAAAAAAGTTGAAATGTCGAGAAAAAAGTTGAAATGTCGAGATTAATGTTGAAATACAATTTTGACTAAAAAGTCGAAATGTCGAGAAAAAAGTCAAAATTTCGATAAAAAAGTCGAAATGTTGAGAAAAAAGTTGAAATGTCGAGAAAAAAAGTCGAAATGTCGAGATTAATGTTGAAATACAATGTCGAGAAAAAAGTCAAAATTTCGAGAAAAAAGTCAAAATTTCGAGAAAAAAGTCGAAATGTCGAGAAAAAAGTCGAAATGTCGAGATTAAAAAGGAAAGGAAAAAGGAAGAAAAAAAGAGAAAAAAAAGAAGAAAAAGAAAAAAGAAAAAAAGAAGAAAAAAAGAGAAAATAAAGAAAAAAGAAGAAGAAAAAAAGGAAAAAAACTGTCAAACATATTTGAAATCGCTCCAGGGAGCCACTAGGGCGGCGCTAAAGAGCCGCATGCGGCTCTAGAGCCGCGGGTTGCCGCCCCCTGTGTGGGGGGCCAGGCTGGGCCATTTGCTGCTGTTAGCACGGTTTATTTTTAAGTGTGTAAACCATTATTCTAAATGTTCCTCTAGTGTAAGTCTTTAATGTAGAAACAGGTTCACAGGCTGTTATTGTGGGAAACATTTGGCCTATTGGCAGGAGAAAGTGATTAGCCTAACACATGTAAACTGCTTCACACTTTCATGTCTATTAAAAAATAGCAGGTGTTGAAGCCATTTCACTTTGTTCTTAAGTTCCAGTGACACTCAGTCTGCGCAGCATCTCAGCGTGACACGTGATTTAATCAGAAGTGGCACAGAAGCAACCTGGACACTCAGATCCTTAGAAAGAAGTGGCAATGAGAGTGCTAGCTTACTGGAAAATTGAGATCACAGTCCTTCTCCTTCTTGGCATCTCAAGCTGCACATAATCCACCCTCTTCGTTTAATCCAGTTTTAAGGCCTAAAAATGAACACAGTTAAGAAAACGGGGGTAAAGATGAATTGATGAATGAAGGAGTCTTTAAAAGTTTGACATTTTTATGGATGTTGTTGACCATAAGAAGATATTTCACATCACCAGACTAGTCCTTCAAAGTGTGCTTTTGTATCTGAATGTACTAGATAACCCACTTTTAACTGAGATGCATTTGTACAACTGTGCTTTGTTTCGCCAGTTGCCTGGAGAAAAAAAAAAACATGTTTCTATGGTTATTTACACAATGTTATATATATTTTGCACTGTACAGGAACAACTTTCTGTCTAGATTAATGGAGAGCGATGTGACGTAGCATAGCAGCGGTCTCAAAGTGCTTTAAAAACACACTGTTCAGTGTTTGTGCCAGATTTGAATATGTGACTTTTTCAGATGTTCTATTCTTTAATCAGAGCAGCTGCTTTATTATGAGAAAATGTGTTTATTTGGATGTGTTTTACCCACGTGTATTTTTTCCGCCTGTGAGCCACTTGAGTGATTATCTATTAGTGGAATATGTGCAATAAAAGCTGTCAGTTATAAGGCTATTAAAAGTACTAATGGTTTCACTGTAATGTCTCTGAATCTGGATAATGTCCTTCACTTCTGTCATTCTTCATTTTAGTATTTCATTTGTAGGTTTGTAAATCTAATTTTGCCAGTAGAGGTAAAAAAAACCTCGGACTGGGAAGATAAATGACAGGACTCAGATGACGCACATGATCGATGAGGATAGTGGAAACTTTGTGGGATTTATTTAGCCCACTATCTGGATTTGAAAGCAAAGTCTGAGCATCTTTAGCGCCACCCTAGTGGCTCCCTGGAGCTTTTTCAAAAATGTTTGACCTTTTTTTGTTCTTTTTTTGGTTCTTTTTTCTTTTTTTCTTTTTTTTCCTTTTTTTCTTTTTTTTCCTTTCCTTTTTAATCTCGACATTTCGACTTTTTTCTCGAAATTTTGACTTTTTTCTCGAAATTGTACTTCAACATTAATCTCGACATTTTGACTTTTTTCTTGAAATTTTGACTTTTTTCTCGACATTTCGACTTTTTTCTCAACATTTCACCTTTTTTCTTGACATTTCGACTTTTTTCTCAAAATTTCGACTTTTTTCTCGAGATTGTACTTCAACGTTAATCTCGACATTTCAACCTTTTTCTTGACATTTCGACCTTTTTCTCGTCATTTCGACTTTTTTCTCAACATTTCGACTTTTTTCGCGAAATTTCGACTTTTTTCTCGACATTTCAACTTTTTTCTCAACATTTCGACTTTTTCTCGACATTTCGCCTTTTGCCATTTGCCTTCATTCTAAGGCTTATAAAAGACTTTTAATTTTTTTGCGGCTCCAGACATATTTGTTTTTTGTGTTTTTGGTCCAATATGGCTCTTTCAACATGTTGGGTTGCCAACCCCGGTTTTAGATCATCGATCAAATTTTAATGCCAGACAAAGATAACCTGAGTAAACCACCCTGGCCCTCCGTGAAGTAACTGACGACTGGCACACCTGTCGTCAGAAGAAATATAATAATATCAAGAAATATTTGACTTTGTATTTTTTCCGACTGTGAGCCACTTGCTGTTCTTAGGCAGAGTTAGTGATTATCTATTAGTGGAATATGTGCAATAAAAGCTGTCAGTTATAAGGCTATTAAAAGTACTAATGGTTTCACTGTAATGTCTTTGAATCTGGATAATGTCCTTCACTTCTGTCATTCTTCATTTCAGTATTTCATTTGTAGGTTTGTAAATCTAATTTTGCCAGTAGAGGTAAAAAAACCTCGGACTGGGAAGATAAATGACAGGACTCAGATGACGCACATGATCGATGAGGATAGTGGAAACTTTGTGGCAATATTTAGCCCACTATCTGGATTTGAAAGCAAAGTCTGAGCAATTTTGTCAAAGTCTCATTAGGAAATATAATTCATTACTCTCTGTCAAATAAAACTATCCTATCTAGCTTCACACCTGTTTCTGCATTCCATCGTGCTGCAACCGTTTTGCCTCTTGAACCCTAATTATATTGTAAAAAATGACTGGGATGTCACAAGAGCAACCTTTTGCTGCTGCGGCATTATTGCCAAGATTAATTAAAAAGATGGGTCAAAGATCATTTTTGTTAGTTAGTTTACTCTACTTAAATAATGACTTTGGCTTCATTTTATGCGTGGAACCAGACCAAGAGAAATGATTTGAAGTATTCAGTGAAGGAAACTCAGACTCGGTGCAGCTCACTCCGTCACTAGGACCTCTGAAATCAAGCAGTTAATGGTAAAAGCGGCTCGGGGTTGCACTGGAGCCAGGGAACGGCTATTTTAAACACATCATAATTAACCCTGAGCATCGCAGGCTGATAGAGGAGGAAGCGGTTATTAAAACTTCTCAAATGGAAAATATATGAACTGCAAATATGTGTTACAGCTGCTCAAGTTCTGAAAGACTGAAGCAAGTTAATCATTCACCTGAAAACATTTTTAACATAAGTTTTTGCTCAACTGTTCTGGCACTGACGTTTTAACTTTGTGTGAGACAAAAGCAGAGGTGTCAAGTAACCAAGTACAAATACTCCGTTACCTTACTTAAGTAGAAATTTTGGTTATCTATACTTCACTGGAGTAATTATTTTTCAGACGACTTTTTACTTTTACTCCTTACATTTTCACGCAATTATCTGTACTTTTTACTCTTTACATTTTAAAAACAGCCTCGTTACTCTATTTCATTTCGGCCTTTAAATAAAAACTATCCAGTTAAATTGCTCCATCCGGATAGAGTGAATTTGGTTGTGGTTGTTTCAGATGTTCTTGTCCAGTTTTGTTCTTACATCCGTTCCCTCAGATTCCTGCAACTAAACTTGGATGTACATTCCAATAAAGGTTAGGATAAATGATAACATGCCTCTGAAGTTTGACTTTTTGCACCATTACAATACTTATAGGCAACTAGTCATCATATCTCCTGCTCTCTGAAACACATGTTAATGCTCAATAGTACACATATATGCTTCTTTAATATATTTGCATTATACTAAGATACATTCATTTTCAATGGCTTTTGTCCTTAATGGCTTTTTTCCCCCTTACATTACTTTTACTTTTATACTTTAAGTAGTTTTGAAACCAACTTTTATACTCTTACTTGAGTAAAAAACTTGAGAAAAAAGTCGAAATGTCGAGAAAAAAGTCAAAATTTCGAGAAAAAAGTCGAAATGTTGAGATTAATGTTGAAGTACAATTTCGCATTTTTTTTCTCGATATTTTGACTTTTTTCTCAACATTTAGACTTTTTTCTCGAAATTTTGACTTTTTTCTCGACATTTCGACTTTTTTCTCGACATTTCAACTTTTTTCTCAACATTTTGACTTTTTTCTCAACATTTCGACTTTTTTCTTGACATTTCGCCTTTCGCCATTTGCCTTCATTCTAAGGCTTATACAAGACTTTTCTTTTTTTTTTCCAGACATATTTGTTTTTTGTGTTTTTGGTCCAGTATGGCTCTTACAACATTTTGGGTTGCAGACCTCTGTTTTAGATCATCGATCAAATTTTAATGCCAGACAAAGGTAAACCAGCCTGGCCCTCCGTGAAGTAACTGACGACTGGCACACCCGTGGGATCAAGACATCACTTTAATAGCACCTGTCTGACAACATGAAGTAGGTTAAAAGAGCTCTAAAAGCTATACTAAGTTATACTAAGATACATTCATTTTCAATGGCTTTTGTCCTTAATGGCTTTTTTCCCCCTTACATTACTTTTACTTTTATACTTTAAGTAGTTTTGAAACCAACTTTTATACTCTTACTTGAGTAAAAAACTTGAGAAAAAAGTCAAAATTTCGAGAAAAAAGTCGAAATGTCGAGAAAAAAGTCGAAATGTCGAGATTAAAAAGGAAAGGAAATAGGAAGAAAAAAAGAGAAAAAATGAAAAAAAAACAAGAAAAAAAGAAGAAAAAAAGAAAAAAAAGAGAAAAAAAAGAAGAAAAAAAGGTCAAACATTTTTGAAAAAGCTCCAGGAGCCACTAGGGCGGTGCTAAAGAGCCGCATGCAGCTCTAGAGCCGCATGCAGCTCTAGAGCCGCGGCGTGTTGCCGACCCCTGATCTAAAACATCTAAGTCTGGGTGGAAAAAAGTAAAAGTAGAAGAAATCTGAAAAGTGGGAAAAGAAATAAGCAAGGTGGGAAAGACATAGTTGAGTGGATGATGAAGATCATTTTCAATGGCTTTTGTCCTTATTGGCTTTTTTCCCCCTTACATTACTTTTACTTTTATACTTTAAGTAGTTTTGAAACCAGTACTTTTATACTTTTACTTGAGTAAAAAACTTGTGTTGATACTTCAACTTCTACAGGAGTATTTTTAAACTCTAGTATCTATACTTCTACCTGAGTAATGAATGTGAATACTGAAGACACCTCTGCAAATGACAGAAATGCACGAGTTTTGGAGTCTGAAACAGTCACTTATTACAACTAAATAAGGAAAAGATGCGTTCAATTGCAGCTCCTGCAGGAGGAAAACGTTGACACAGATTTGGACAAAAGAGAACTAGTTGACCTCAGATAAACTTTATCTATGTTGCAGATTTGTTTTTGGTAGATATATATTTACTTCCTGATGAAGTTTTCACCTGAAAAAGAATGAATGCATTCAATTTGGAGGGTTTTATAATGCAACATGAAACAATTTCTGGTTATTTAGTGGGAGAAAAAGCAGAGCTGAAATCTGCAGCACTAAGTACATGCTCCCAGTGCTCCCAGTGCTCACAGTGCTGTGCTGCTTCCTGACAGCCTGATGAATGCAGCAGACTCGCAGCGCGGTTGATTCTGGAGGCAGTGAGAGGCTCGTGTACTGTACGAGGAAACTGGTGACGGAAACAGCTGTCTGGAGGCCGGGCCAGCTCGTCCAGACGGATCATTTGTTCAGCCAAACTTTTACCATGATTGATGTTTTGGAGATATATAATATCAAACCAAAGTGTTTTATCTACTCAAATTTTACTCTTTGAAAATTTTCCCACAACCCCAAAGGATGATCGTGGTGAACTTCCCCATCTTACTCAGCATTTTATCCAGTTCTTACAGAACACTATATTCTGATAAAAATTGTTTTAAATAGTGCAGCCAGAATGAAAATGTTCCATATAAACAGCTTGCTCTGAGTAAAGACACCCAACCTAATTTCATATACAGTATAGACCAGGGGTCGGCAACCCAAAATGTTGTAAGAGCCATACTGGACCAAAAACACAAAAAACAAATATGTCTGGAGCTGCAAAACATGAAAAGTCTTGTATGAATGTCCAGAAAAAAGTTGAAATGTTGAGAAAAAAGTTGAAATGTCAAGAAAAAGGTTGAAATGTCGAGAAAAAAAGTCGAAATGTCAAGAAAAAGGTTGAAATGTCGAGATTAATGTCGAAATACAATCTTGATAAAAAAGTCGAAATGTCGAGAAAAAAGTCAAAATTTCGAAAAAAAAGTCGAAATGTTGAGAAAAAAGTCGAAATGTCGAGATTAAAAAGGAAAGGAAAAAGGAAGAAAAAAGGGAAAAAAACAAGAAAAAAAAACAAGAAAAGAAGAAAAAAGAAAAAAGAAAAAAAAGAGAAGAAAAAAAGGTCAAACATTTTTGAAAAAGCTCCAGGGAGCCACTAGGGCGGCGCTAAAGCCGCGGGTTGCCGACCCCTGGTATAGACAGATGTCATGTTGAGAGATTTGGGATGAAACGCTCCGTAAACTGATCAAACGTGTCATTTTCCTGGGATTTAGATTTTCTGCACAGCAGGGTAGCTAAGTGGTTAGCTCGCAGCTGGAAGGTTCCTGGTTCGACTCCCGGGCCCCGGAGAAGTCCTTCTGTGTGGTGTTTGCATGTTCTCCCCATGGTCACGTGGGTTCCGTCTGGCTTCCTCCCAAAGTCCAAAAACATGCTTGATATGTTAATTGTTGAGTGTAAATTGACCGTAGGTCTATGTGAGCATGCCTGGTTGTTTGTCTGTATATGTGGCCCTGCGATGGACTGGCGACCTGTCCAGGGTGAACCCCGGCCGTTTGCCTGTAATGAACTGGGATAGGCTCCAGCAGACCCCCGTGACCCTGGAAAGGATTGAGCAGTATAGAAAATGTAATATTTTACATTTATTTGAGTTTTGGTGTTGGTGTACTGGCAGTGTTTGCTTTTGGATTCCTGTTTTGTATTTGCTTGACATTTAATTCTAAAGTCTGATTCCCTGGGCGTTAAGCTCAGCTTTGACCTCCTTTACTATTAGTCATGAATGTCCATCCCTGTGTCTCTGTGAATATACATCACCCTGCTTTCCTTTCCTTTTTGTTCCTGATGTTCATCATCTTCATCATCCACTCAACTATGTCTTTGCCACCTTGCTTATTTCTTTTCCCACTTTTCAGATTTCTTCTACTTTTGCTTTTTTTCACCCAGACTTAGATGTTTTAGATCAGGGCTCGGCAACCTGCGGCTTTAGAGCCGCATGCGGCTCTTTAGCGCCGCCCTAGTGGCTCCCTGGAGCTTTTTATAAAATGTTTGACCTTTTTTTCTTCTTTTTTTTCTCTTTTTCTTCTTTTTTTCTTCTTTTTTTCCCTTTTTCTCTCTTTTTTTCTTCCTTTCCTTTTTAATCTCGACATATCAACCTTTTTCTCGTCATTTCGACTTTTTTCTCAACATTTCGACTTTTTTCTCAACATTTCGACTTTTTTCTCGATATTTCGACTTTTTTCTCAACATTTCGACTTTTTTCTCGAGATTGTACTTCAACGTTAACCTCGACATTTCAACCTTTTTCTCGTCATTTCGACTTTTTTCTCGATATTTCAACTTTTTTCTCAATATTTAGACTTTTTTCTCGAAATTTTGACTTTTTTCTCGACATTTTGACTTTTTTCTCGACATATCGACTTTTTTCTCAACATTTCGACTTTTTCTCAACATTTCGACTTTTTTCTCAACATTTTGACTTTTTCTCAACATTTCGACTTTTTTCTCAACATTTTGACTTTTTTCTCAACATTTCGACTTTTTTCTCGACATTTCGACTTTTTTCTTGACATTTCGCCTTTCGCCATTTGCCTTCATTCTAAGGCTTATAGGCCTACAAGACTTTTCTTTTTTTTTTTCCCAGACATATTTGTTTTTTGTGTTTTTGGTCCAATATGGCTCTTACAACATTTTGGGCTGCCGACCCCTGTTTTAGATCATCGATCAAACTTTAATGCTAGACAAAGGTAAACCACCCTGGCCCTCCGTGAAGTAACTGACGACTGGCACACCCGTGGGATCAAGCCATCACTTTAATAGCACCTGTCTGACAACATGAAGTAGGTTAAAAGAGCTCTAAAAGCAATACATCATGCCCTGATCTACAGGCTTTGAAGAACTGATGAGAAGCAAAGTCATCGACATCTATCAGTCCAGGCAGCGTTACACAGCCTTTTCTGAGGCTTTGGGACTCCAGTGAACCACAAATGGATAAAACATGGTGGAGAACCTTCCCAGGAGTGAAAATGACTCCAAGAGATCATCACTGACCCGTCCAGGAGGTCACAAAAGGACATCTAAGCTGTTCTCCCTCGCCTCAGTTAATGTCAGTTCATGATTTGACAAAAAGTAAAGAAGAGGCAAAAAAGCATCGATAGGAGCGTTTAAAGGTGAAAAACTACTTAATTCAATTCAATTCAATTCAATTTTATTTATATAGCGTATAATACAACAAAAGTTGTCTCTAGACGCTTTCCAGAGAGCCATACCCAGAACATGACCCCCGAGCAGTTTTTACATAAACAATGGCAGGTAATAACTCCCCTAGTGGGAGAAAAACCTTAACCCAAACAGTGGCAAGAAAAACTCCCCTTTAGGAGGGAAGAAACCTTGAGCAGGACCAGACTCCTAAGGGGGGACCCTCCTGCCGAGGGCCAGACTGGGGGTCGGGGATGTCAACAGCACAGCAGGCAGGTGGAAGCAGCAAGGGGATGACCAGGGGTGGGGACCGCAGGCCAGCACGCAGCTCCCGAAGCTCCGGCCCAATCAGCCAGTCCCAGGTTGGGGTGCAGGGTCGGGGAAAGGTTGAGAAGGGGCAGGGCCAGGGAGAGGAGTCTTGAGGGACGAACCTTCTCCCCCGCCCAAAAGGGGCCGTTATCCTGCCCCCCTCACTCCCACACTGCAGGATCCGGTGTTTTGCATTCAGAGATGCTCTTCGCCACCGGCAGAGGATGCTGCAACATGGACATGGACAACATTTAAGGGCCTTACTTTACTTTATTTTAATATTTTTGAATACTGGTTTGGATAGCTATTTTCTCTTAATAAATTAAATTGCATTTTGTATTTACCCATGTTATCCTCATTATGATATTACAATTAGTTTGATGATCTGACACATCTTAATGTGACAAAAAAGCTAAAACAGAAGATATATGCAACTTTCTCACAGCACTGAGCTTTTGGAGTAATACTTGTAAAGCTCACAGGTTTAACTGTGACTTTTTTCTCTTATAAAATACTCATTTTGTACTTTAGTAAATAAAGAACCTGGTTCTACTGTGCCTGCAACCGACTGACCCTGTGAAGATGAGTCGTAGTGTAATCAGAGTTGGAAATGACCGTCCAGTAAAACCTGTTAATGAGCCTACAGTTTGTGGAATCTTCTATTTTAGGATGTTGAAAAACTTTGAAATGATAAAAATAGCAACAATATTTAATTCAGTATTTTTAACAAGTCTTTTAACTTACCGGTAGTCAGAAATGAGGTAACAACATCAGGGGATCACCACAGCCTGTGGATCCATCATCGCAAGACCAAAAATATCTCTGCAGGATGTCAGATGAATCCTTTCAACATGTCTTGACATAAATATAATTAACTTTTGAAATTGCAGACAAAACCGTTAGGTTAACTGTAGCAGCTTTTGTGCTGCTACCCCCCCCCCCAGAGCTCTGGAAAGAGTGTGTGCTCTTGTTTTTTGTTAAAGAAAATCCTTTTGTGCATGTGCGTGTGTAAGACTGAATAGTGTTCACAATACACACAAGAATGCAAATTTAAAATCTTTACAAAACAAACCCTTTACAGGTGCACATCTACCGTATTTTCATTTCATTTTCATTTCAATTTTATTTGTAGCGTCTAATACAACGAAAGTTGTCCAGAGACCCAGAACATGAAACATCCAGAACATTCGCCAAATCACTACGGTCAAGCCCTCTGGTAAAAACTTAAAAGCTTCGCAATTTAGCGTCGGCCATGTGTCTAGATTGTACAAACCAAGTTGTGAGCCAATCTGATAAAATCTGTAGGAGGAGTTCGTTAAAGTACGAGGCCTTGAAATGACCAGAATTCATGAAAAATGACATTTTCTGTTCAAAATGCCGGACTTCCTGTGTAACTTAGAGCATGGGTCCAAGAGACTTTTTTGTAGGGCTTTGTCTGATATAATAGACACATAAAGGTCATTGCTGTAGGTCAAACCATATTATGGGGCTCGTCGAAAAACATAAAATAGAATAAAACATAAAATAAAATTTTGCCCGTCTCTAAGCATCTCTTGATGTGTCTAAACTTTTTCAGCTTCAACGTCTTTCCCCTTAGCATAATTTCCAACAATAACATGTAATATCACGTACATGCATGCCTTCCACAGAGGATCAGCTCTCCCATCGGGCTCCATTGTCCTCCAGTTTCTCGGTCATGTAGTAATTCTGAATAATGTATGATCATGATAGGGATCTAACCAATATTCCTCATTTAGCTGAAGGATATACTGTAGTATCTTTAAAAAAAATAATATTGTAACTCTCCTGTGATCACCTCTTGCATCTCCCCCTGCCTGCCAGCCTGCATGATGAATAATCAGGCTTCTCATTATGCTAATTCAGATCTGCTTGGCTTGAAGAGAAGACCTTATAATTAGTTGACTAAGTAAAACATGCTCTCTTAGAAAAGCCATTACAACATGTCCGTTGAGCCATCATCTCTGGGATTTTCTAGCACATGCACGTAGGATGTAAGGCTTCTCCGTCAATGTCTACAGAACTCAAGTGGGTGTAAATCAGCGCTTCTGGCAGCCGCTTTTCCTCAGTGCTGAAGCAAATTAATGCACAGACTGTTTTTCGGTGGCAATTTTGTTGAGAATCGTTGTTCCATTAGTGAGAACTTTGAGGATGAAATGTTGTCTCCGCTTGGTTTCCATGTGTATTTGGATCTCCCAGACTGTGCTGATGACTCATCCTCGCATACAGTGACCCATCTGCCCTCACTTTTGTTCTTCTCTCTTAGGTGGTAGAGAAAAGCACCAAAGCAAATATTTATTATAATCGGACGACCCCAAGTCATGCCTTTAGCTATGCTGCTATAAACCTAAGCCATGTCTCTCCCTTGAAGGGGACCTATTATGAAAAACAGGTTTTTTCTTGCTTTAACATATATAAAGTGGTCTCCCCTCATCCTGCCAACTCAGAGAAGGAGGAAAGTAACCAGATTCTGTCTGTACAGCCGCCCGGATGAGCCGTCCAGTGTGATGTGGATCTACGAGCCGTTCAGATTCTGCACCTTTTCGTTACGTAACCAAAATGCAAACCACGCCCACAACTATAAAACTGTGTAACTGCATGTGAGCGTCCGACTATCGTAGCACTGTGTGACATGGGACGCTCTCTGTCCATCTCCCTCCAGCAGCTGCCACTTTATTGAGGTTTTTGTAGTGAAATGAGGAGGAATCATAGAGATAACTTCTCATTTCAACTAACTGGATCAGCCGTTCCTCATCCATGACTGTTTCCTACAGAGCTTTCAACCGGCTTTCAACGAGAGCGACAGGAAGAAAATAGAAGCAGGGCGTCCGACAAATGTTCAGCTCAAGACGGCGCGCTGCGCCGCATCGCTGCGGCCAGTTAGGACAGTCCAATAGAAAATAAAGCAATGGAATTGATTTTGTCGCTGACGCTTGCTCGCATCGCATGGGACACGGTTTAAAGCCTGAATTATGGTTCCGCGTTAAATCGACGCAGAGCCTACGCCATAGGGTACGGCATAGCCTACGGCGTAGGCTCTGAATTGGTGTAACGCAGAACCATAAATCAGCCTTAATAGTGTACGCAGCCGGCTGCTCTTCTGCCCAGAGCGAGGCTTTGTCTCCTCCCCTGCTACACGTCATTTAGGCAGCCAATCAGCACAGTGCCTCATTATCATAGCCCCGCCCACTCAGAATCCCGCATAAATAATGAGGTTAGAGAATGGGAAGATAAAGACATGGTTCAGAGGCTGAATTTCTAATTTATTCAGCAAAAACAATCAAAAGCTTGTTTTTAAGACATTCAAGGCCTGTTTAAAATAGGGATTAGATGCCATAATAGGTCCCCTTTAACTAGACTGCTTTGGTGAGAAGGATGGATTGGAATTAGACCCATTCCTCAAACCTGACATGGTCTTGTTCAGTTAACTGTAAAACAAGCCATATCATCTTTAGATGAGAATGATTGTGCTTTGGTAGGTCTTTATTCACATTTTGAGAAGTAAAATTAACAGAAAATGCTAATTAGCTAAAGTAAAAAGCTGTCACTTGCTTATTATGCATAAAATTGTGGTTTGATATAATGGATGAGGTGAATGAAAATCTCTGTAGTACAGCATCATTTATCAGGCTTAGATACAGAAATACAGGAGTGTAGAACTCAACCCCCCTCCACAGAATCAGAGCCCACCGGTGGAGGCCGGAAAGGAGGTGGGATTGTGTTTGAGAGCGGGACCAAAGGGTGAAACATCTAAGGACAGATACAGCTCTTTATAGGTCAAAGAACAAATGGAGTCACTGGAATGAACCATGCACAGGGGTGAATGTAAGCACGCACACATACTGCAGATATTTCCTGTCTGAAATAGCTCCTGCATGGGGGTAAGTTAATGTGTTCTAGTGTATGGAGACTAATACCATACCATTTAAAAATGTAGAGACTGGAAATTGACATAACTTTTGGAGCCAGGCCTCTAATGGTCATTGGAGGAACTGCACTTTTTGGACCACTTCCTGCTAACATGAGAATTAAGTATGAAGGACAGATGGATGGATTGGATCTAATGAAAACTGGATTTAATCCCTTGTATTTGATCCGACATGAATTTCTGAATTTCAGTTATTCTGTAAATTGTTAAAATCTCAAGAGTGTTTTTATATATTTTAATGTATTTCCTTTTTTTGGTATCTTAAACAGGAACAGTGTACATTGATATCATTTCTGTAAATGTACCAGAGTTACACAAAAGCTATTATTTTTCATCCGCAGTCCCTGAAAAAGAAGAAAGACGGAGAAAAAAGATAAGGTAAAATAAAATATGAAGTCGCCTATCGTATATTCAAACAATAAAATGATAAAAGTATGAAAAAGAGACTGGTGATGAGTAGGCTATAGTGAGTAAAACACAGAATAAAATATAAAAGAACCCACAGTGTTTAAAAACCTTGAAAATAAGCACTAATTGAGATGACAGAGACAGAAACACAGGAAAGTCAGGAAGTCTATAGATGTTAATACTTGTGTGAGTGGTACAGTAGCATTTTGACTACTGATGATAGTCCTGGGTTTGTATTCTTCTGTTTGAAGGATGAAAAGCTGAACTATGAGCTGGGGTTGGATGAACCCAAAGGAGCTGCAGATTCAGTTGATAACTGCATTTAATATGTATCTAATATTAATAAGATACACTAGGAGACTAGTTGATTAAGAGACAGTCAAATTTCCGATTTTCCTAATGTGAGGTGCAGAAGTGTCAAGTAACGAAGTACAAATACTTCGTTACCTTACTTAAGTAGAAATTTTGGTTATCTATACTTCACTGGAGTAATTATTTTTCAGACAACTTTTTACTTTTACTCCTTACATTTTCACGCAATTATCTGTACTTTTTACTCCTTACATTTTAAAAACAGCCTCGTTACTCTATTTCATTTTGGCCTTTAATAAAAACTATCCAGTTAAATTGCTCCATCCGGATAGAGTGAATTTGGTTGTGGTTGTTTCAGATGTTCTTGTCCAGTTTTGTTCTTACATCCGTTCCCTCAGATTCCTGCAACTAAACTTGGATGTACATTCCAATAAAGGTTAGGATAAATGATAACACGCCTCTGAAGTTTGACTTTTTGCACCATTACAATACTTATAGGACACTAGTCATCATATCTCCTGCTCTCTGAAACACATGTTAATGCTCAATAGTACACATATATGGTTCTTTAATATATTTGCATTATACTAAGATACATTCATTTTCAATGGCTTTTGTCCTTAATGACTTTTTCCCCCTTACATTACTTTTACTTTTATACTTTAAGTAGTTTTGAAACCAGTACTTATATACTTTTACTTGAGTAAAAAACTGTATTTTTAAACTCTAGTATCTATACTTCTACCTGAGTAATGAATGTGAATACTTTTGACACCTCTGGTGAGGTGAAAAGTGATGGGGACACTGACTTTAAAAGCAATCTAAAAAACAAACCATGCATTAAGCATTTTCCACCTTATTTTCTTTCTTTTTTTAAAAAGAGTTGAAAAAATATGCGTCATATTTTCAAAATCTTGCTGTCACCCTCTCTTCACTCCGAAGACACTCCTTTTGTAACTCGATATTTAGCCGTAATATTTGTAATAAAGCTGCGTTCAGGGACGCCCTGCAGGAATTCCTGGCGTCTCGGAGAAATCACACACTAAAACTAAAACACTCCCTTTGGCTGCGTGCGTGAGGCGCCACATCGAAACCTTATAAAAGTGTGGAAAATGTTGCTGGTCCTGCTGCAGATGCTGGTTTTTGTGTCTTCTTCTCCACCGAGATGCGACCCACGAGTGAGAGGTAAAGTTTGTCCGTCATCCTGTTATTACCCTTTATAATAATCCGGGTGCGCTGCGCGCTTGTGGATCTGCAGAAATTGGAACATGACTTTTTTTCACGTGGACGATCCTCGATGAGAAACTTCTTTTGATGCAACAAAAAAAAGTTTTGATCGAAGTTTTTAGGTCATGTGAAGTTTTTAAAAACTCTAATTGTTCAATTTTGATGAATGATATGCTATCCAATCCTGGTAATTGTGAAGTTGCATTAAACTATTCTCATTGTTTGAATGCTTTTCATCTTAAATGAATAGGATTATGATTGCTTTAGTGATTTAATGATATGGTGCAGACTGACAGGCGTTTTAGGAGCGGAATATTTTCTAAATGCATTCATAGAAACCACTCTGCCATCTAGTGTCTGCCACTGTGTCAACTAATATCAGGCTGATGTGTCTCACAGGACAGTGCAAGCCAGTGCAAGTGGAAGAAAAACGTAAGTACCCTCTGGCTTGAAGAAAGAGTCGTGTCATGCAAGGGCTGTTTGTCATCCGGCTGAGCTGCTGCAGCAACCCATCACGTGTCACTGCTGTTTAATTTTTAAATGGTAGACTTTTTTTGTGGGGGGCTTTTTTGAGCTTTAAACCACGTGTTAACATGAGACAGAAACCAGGCCCCTGAAGGCCCTCTCTCCTCTCGCCACCCCTCCTCTGACCGGTCCAGCTGAGGTCTGTGGCTGGGATTTCTGTCAGAAACATCACAAACATCACCAGCTCGTGAATCACGCAAGGCCTAGTAGTTTTTATGGAAGCTGGCCCCAAAAAACCATGAAGCCACCGAGTATTTTTAGATGATCGATGGCAGCATGAAATATTCAAATTCTAATTTTCAGAGATGATAGAAATATTTTGGACCAGATGGTAAAAGACTGAACCTTCAAAATAAGATGTGTACATTCTTCATCCTTTCTGCTCATTCACTATGATCGATCATTTCTTTTGGAAAATGTGCCTAATCTGCCTGATCTCAATGATTTCTATAAGCAATTTACAACCGCTATTCAGACTGCAAAAAAAAGCAATCAGGATACTTCACAATGTGGGATATAAGGATCACACAAACACACTGTTTTTAAAGTTGCGTGTGTTGAAATTCTGGGACATTGTCAAACTAAAAAACTCTACAAATCATATTCAAAGCGAGAACTGATTCACTTCCAGGCAATTTACAGAAAATGTTTTGTGACAGGGAGGGGGGTTGTAATTTAAAGGAGCATGAGGCAGGATTGAGACAGGATTTATGAAAAAAATTCGTATACGTTTTAAGTTTTCTAGTAATAATGTCAGATGAAACGTTCCAAACTAGTGATGCACCGATTGTTCGGTAACCGAAATTGTTCGGCCGAAAATGGCAAAAAAACACTTTCGGTGTTCGGTGGAATAAGAGGGGAAAAAAAAACGAACAATTAATAACGGCGTTGTAAAATAAGGAAAAAGACTGGCCGCTCCGTCCCATAACGTTGCGCACTACATAAATCGTTGGCCAACCAAAAAGTAACCCCATAAGAATTTTACCTAACATTCACCAGGAGGTGGAACCAAAACAACATAATGCTGGGAAATTAAAAAAATTTCATTTTTTTATGTTCAATAAATATTTTCTACCTTGTAATTTTGTAAAAGATTTTTTTCTTTGAAAAACATGCCTAAATCAAATGTATTTGATTTATGCAATGGTGAAAAAATTGGCAAAATAAATGAAAAACTGCTGAAGAACCATGTTCGGTATTGTTCGGTATTCGGCCAAATGTTTATTATTATTTTCGGTTTCGGTTTCGGCCACAAATTTTCATTTCGGTGCATCACTATTCCAAACCAAAAAGAATGAGTCCTCTAGTGTATCTCTCCGTTGCCTTGAACAGGCTGTGTGCTGCAAAATGTGCTGCAATTGTGACCGGAATTTCCCGCGCTGTCCTGCGGATGTGACGTCACATGACGCTGCATGCACGTTCTCCCCGTTCTCCTGTGCCGGCTTCACTGTTGGCTGCAGTACCCCCGACGGCCGTCGTGGTGAAGGGTGGCGCTAGAGAGTCTCATTTCTTAAAAGGAGCCTCAAGCTCCTTTAAGAGGAAAATATATACAAATATAAATCAATTTAAAAAACGGTACAAAAAGGAAGTTCTGGGAAGTTATTTGGTTGAGGAGGAGCTATGTTAAGGCAATATTGTGTTTGTTAGCTGGTTAGGTGCAAAGGTTCAACCAATGGGAAAATTGGTAGCCTAATAGGTAAATTGCAGCTATTTATTATTAATATTTATGTTTAATTTATGATAGAGTAACAAAGGGGCAGGTTAAATAAGTTTTACTTCTACCTGCTCCTTTTCGGACACTGTTTTTTTTTTCCCTGTTTGTATTAAGTTTTTGTTGTTGTTGCTTTTTTTTCTGTATGTTTTGAATTTGTTTTAAAATTTTATATTTTTTTCCTTATGTGTTCGAAATAAACAATTCAATCAATCAATCAATCAATCAAAGAAAGAAAGAAATGAGCCAGAAAGAAAGAAAGAAATGAGCCAGAAAGAAAGAAAGAAAGAACGAAAGAAAGAAAGAAATGAGCCAGAAAGGAAGAAAGAAATGAGCCAGAAAGAAAGAAAGAAAGAAAGAAAGAAAGAAAGAAAGAAAGAAAGAAAGAAAGAAAGAAAGAAAGAAAGAAAGAAAGAAAGAAAGAAAGAAAGAAAGAAAGAAAGAAAGAAAGAAAGAAATGAGCCAGAAAGAAAGAAAGAAAGAAAGAAAGAAAGAAAGAAAGAAAGAAAGAATGAAAGAAAGAAAGAAAGATAAATTCCCATTGATACGTGTTTGTGTAACAAACATGGCGGATCTGAGTTATTACAGTTTTGCAGTACAGGTGTAACTCATTTAATTGGTTTTATTAATTCAATGTAATTGGAGTAGTTTAGTAGTATTTAGTATCTTTTAGAGCAGTGTTTTGGGGGCTCCAAAGACTGAATGTGGTGATAGATTTATAGTTACAAAGGTGGAGTTGAATTGGTATTTTTTTATCGTCATTTTTATCGTTATCGGGATAAATGCCAGAAATGATCGTGATACATTTTTTAGTCCATACCGCCCATCCCTATCATTCACTATGATCGATCATTTCTTTTGGAAAATGTGCCTAATCTGCCTGATCTCAATGATTTCTCCATGTTAGCCAAATGCACAGATTTGCTGCTGTCCTACTGCGAGGACATGTCCTACACCCAGACCATGTTCCCCAACGTCATCGGCCACAAGAGCCGCGAGGAGGCCGAGTCCGGGGCCGAGTACCTGCTGATCAGTGTGATTGAGTCCCTGCTGGGCGGGGAGTGCAACCCTGACATACGGATGCTGGGCTGCTCGGTGCTGGCGCCGCCCTGCGAGAAGGAGAAGGTGCTGAAGCCCTGTCGCAGCACTTGTGAGGCCGTGCGCAAAAAGTGCAGCGCTGCTTTTGACAGGATACAGATGGCCTGGCCCTACTTCCTCGACTGTGATCGATTCTTCGACGGTGAACAAGAGGGATGTTACGACCCCCTGGAGGGCCTCGGAGGTGAGAAACATGTAACGTGCACACCTAACTGACATCAGCTTTGACTTTGGCTCATTCGATCCTTGTAAATATATAAACAAGGATAAATACAGGTTT
This sequence comes from Cololabis saira, assembly GCF_033807715.1. Classification (NCBI taxonomy): domain Eukaryota; kingdom Metazoa; phylum Chordata; class Actinopteri; order Beloniformes; family Belonidae; genus Cololabis; species Cololabis saira. Next base: position 32,535,224 of record NC_084606.1, read on the forward strand.
ATAGTTTATAGTTTTATTTGGATCCCCAGCAAAACTGCAGCTATTCTTCCTGGGGTCCGACACATAATATACAATACATGACAAAAATTAAAAGCAAACCTAAAGAGGTAGTAAAGTATGGAAGAGTATTAGGGCCGGGCAGGAAAAAAATTAAAATAATATTTTAGAGGAGGAATTTTTTTTTTCATTATGCACTTCAAGAAAAAAGTCGAAATGCTGAGAAAAAAGTCAAAATTTTGTGAATAAAGTTGAAATGTCGGGAAAAAAGTCGAAATGCCGAGATTAATATTGAAATACAATTTCGAGAAAAAAGTCGAAATGTTGGGAAAAAAGTCAAAATTTCGTGAATAAAGTCGAAATGTTGAGAAAAAAGTCGAAATGTCGAGAAAAAAGTTGAAAAGTCAAGATTAATGTTGAAGTACAATTACGAGAAAAAAGTCGAAATGTTGAGAAAAAAGTACAAATTTTGTGAATAAAGTCGAAATGTTGAGAAAAAAGTCAAAATTTCGTGAATAAAGTCGAAATGTTGAGAAAAAAGTCGAAATGTCGAGAAAAAAGTCGAAAAGTCAAGATTAATGTTGAAGTACAATTTCGAGAAAAAAGTCAAAATGTCGAGAAAAAAGTAAAAATTTTGTGAATAAAGTTGAAATGTCGAGAAAAAAGTCGAAATGCCGAGATTAATATTGAAACACAATTTCGAGAAAAAAGTTGAAATGTTGGGAAAAAAGTCAAAATTTCGTGAATAAAGTCGAAATGTTGAGAAAAAAGTCGAAATGTCGAGAAAAAAGTCGAAAAGTCAAGATTAATGTTGAAGTACAATGTCGAGAAAAAAGTCAAAATGTCGAGAAAAAAAGGCGAAATTTCGACTTTATTCACGAAAGTGCACAATAAAAAAAAAAATCTTCGCCCCTCAAAATATTTTTTATCCTGCATGGCCCTGATACTCTTCCGTAGTAAAGAAAAACAAAAGAAACATAGAAAAGACAAAAGTAAAAAAAAAGGAAATTCTATTACAAAATATACTTTAGATTTCTGTCAAATAAGACCAGTGCTCCTTTTGACACACTAAGGTTACAGTCATTCCGAAACATTTAGATGTAATGCATTACAATACAAAATCATACCTTTTTTTAAATAGCATCAACCAATTCAAACAATGTATAGTCATCGACAATGCGTTTAAGTTATGATCACTTATCGTAACTTGAACCCATGACCATTTTTAGTAAACCAATAGCCATTTAAGGTTAGGTTGTCAGATGATTAAACTGTTTAATAGTTTAAACTTTTTAGTTTACCTGCTCAACCTTGTTATTGTCTATTTCAGGGATGGCAAGAACAAGTCTAAATGTCCTTAAATCATCCTTAAATTATTGATAGTCAAATCTCATTTAAGCTGTTCTGCATGAAATTATTAATGTCATATTCTTCACTTCCATTCTCCGAACCTCCTCAGAAACTCTGGGAGCCCCCGGAGGGCAGAGCCTCCTCCCGCACTCACAACCACACTCCAACAGTCTACTTTTCTTTCGCTTAAAAGAGAAGCACAAATGCTGCCTTAGAAGTTTCTGTAGAGTAGAAAGTCTTCATAAACATTTTTTTGAAGGCAGCTGGTTCACATACGTGACATGTTTTCCACTGTGTAATCCCCCTGGACCGCTCTGTCCTCACATAAACCCAATCTGAGACGTGGTCCAGTGGTTATGTCCATACCTTTGCCATCAGACCCTGTAAAAAAACGTCTCATATAAGCTATAAACAATAAATCTCATGGCAAAGACAAAAAAGCGAGTAAATTCTTGAAGAAAACCCACTTCTACCCAGGATGTCATCCAACAGCAGCATGTGTGAACCACATGAAAGTGTCAGGATTTGGAGGGTCCGTCCAGACAGACAGGATTGATTTGTGCACGTAGTCATGTGATTTTATGTTCATAAAACTCAGGCAATGAAAAAAAGCATCTTTAAAAACCTTAGCGGTGAAACACAATGAAGTGTTTATGCCTTTTTTTATTGTTCCTCAGAAAGTTTTACACCGAGCACGAGTTGCGCCGGCTGTCTCCCAGCATGCCGCGCCGCTGGGATTATTTAATATTCATACATTTGAACTGTTGTTGATGTTTCCTCTTTTGACATCATGTGACAGGGCATTAGTCCGTCCTAGAAATACTTCTAGCGACAGATCTCTGGTGTTGCTCCCAGAAATTTGGAAAGCCACTCTCCTTAGTCATCTCCACTGGCACCTCTGCTGCATTCAATTCCCCCGTCTGTTCCCCTTAATCTTTCAATGAAAGCATTTTTCAAGCTTCTTGTGTTCCTTCCTCTTGATGTTGCTGTTGTTTTGGGATTTCTAAATCCATCACCTCTGCATTCTTTTGTAGTTTCGTGACTGCAACGTCCAGTTGAGTAGCTATCGTGAGTTTATTAGCCCGGGTCTGCCTTCCCACATTTCACACTCTGCTGATATGTGTTGGATTGCCCCAGGGGCGTCTTTGGAGAGCTCCAACCTGTCATCTTATCTGCTGTGGTAGACCCGGGCCTTTATCGCTCCTGTCCTCAAGTCCTGTATGTGCTGTTATGAAGAAATCCTTTCAGACTTCTCAATGTCAGATGTATCGCTTGATCTTTGCTCTTTCATACATGTTGGACCTTCTTTCTAACATTTTACAAATGCAAAATAACATTGAGTTTAAAAAAAAAGGTTTCTGTCCTACCTTAAACTACATAATTGCTGAATTCAGCTGCTAAGACAGCAGACAACTTCAATAAGTCTCACCATGCCAGTTTATTAGGATCAATTCAATTCAATTCAATTTTATTTATATAGCGTCTAATACAACAAAAGTTGTCTCTCAACGCTTTCCAGAGACCCAGAACATAAACCCCCGAGCAATTATTACATAAACAATGGCAGGTAAAAACTCCCATAGTGGGAGAAAAACCTTAAGCCAAACAGTGGCAAGAAAAACTCCCCTTTAGGAGGGAAGAAACCTTGAGCAGGACCAGGCTCATAAGGGGGGAACCTCCTGCCGAGGGCCAGACTGGGGGTCGGGGACGCCAACGGCACACAGCAGGCATGTGGAAGCGGCAACGGGATGACCCGGGGTGGGGACCGCAGGCCAGCACGCAGCTCCCGAAGCTCCGGCCCAATCAGCAAGTCCCAGGTTGGGGTCCAGGGTCAGGGAAAGGTTGAGAAGGGGCAGGGCCAGGGAGAGGAGTCTTGAGGGACAAACCTCTCCCCCGCCTGACCGGGCCGTTACCCTGCCCCTCTCACTCCCACGCTGCTGCAGGTTCCGGTGTTTTACATTCAGAGATGCTCTTTGCCACCGGCAGAGGATGCTGCACCAAGTACAAAAGGGAAAAAAGAGAAGAAAAGGGGGGGGGGGGGGGGGGGGGCAGCACAAGAAACTACAGGAGCGACTCTAACGCACTAGAGTTTACACTACCTAGAGATTTACCAACACCAGCTCGAGGTTTACTAAACACTAACTATAGGCTTTACTAAACAGAAAGGTTTTAAGTTTAGTTTTAAAGGTGGAGGTGGCGTCAGCCTCCTTAACCCAGATTGGAAGTTGGTTCCATAGTAGAGGTGCCTTATAGCAGAACGCCCGCCCTCCAAATCTACATTTGGATACTCTAGGAACTACGAGTAAACCTGCACTCCGAGAATGGAGAGCTCTGCCAGGAACATAAGGCACTATCAGGTCTTGCAAATAATGCGGAGCTAAGCCGTTTTGGGCTTTATACGCAAGTAATACAATTTTAAATTGGATTCTGAATTTATTAGATCAAATGAATAGATGACTTTTCTTTGCAGCAGGTCAAGAAGTAATGGATCTTCAAGGTACGGAAGTTCCTCCTGCAGAATCGGAAACCTCTATCCAGTTCAAGCACCACTCCAACGCTCAAATGATCAGCATCTTAAAGAAGACGGAAGAGCGATGCCCCGACATAGCTAGAACTTACAGCATTGGGCGCAGCTTGGAGGGCAGGGATCTGCTCGTGATCGAGTTCTCCAACAATCCCGGAGAACACAAGCTGCGTGAGTACGGCTCAGTCCCCCCCTGTTTGAAACCTGCTTCCTGTTATCATATTTATGGAGGTTAAACTTGTAATGCTGCCTTGTGTAGTTGAGCCAGAGGTAAAGTACATTGGGAACATGCATGGAAATGAAGCCCTGGGCCGCCAGCTGCTCATCTACTTGGCTCAGTATCTGTGCACGGAGTATGAGCAGGGAAACGAGCGCATCCAGACCCTCGTCAACACCACCCGCATCCACATCCTGCCCTCCATGAACCCTGACGGATACGAGGTGGCGGTGTCCGACAATAACTTCGATGATGATGACGAAGAGGTGACGTCAACTTAGTACTCTGCACTCTTACATGCTTTATGTGGTATTAGATTAGTCCATGCTTTATTGTTAGGTCTTTATCACACCACCGACTATTTTAAAAACAATATCTTGTGACACAAAAGCACTTGAAGATGGAATACAAGTTTGAACACAATCAGAATGTAATTAACTTTTGTTTTGAGCACATCGATGTCAGATGTAAAATCTGAAGTTTGAACAGAAAAAAAGCCACTTTTCGAACATCAACTAGGGAAATTGGATCTTGTGGCGAATATGAGTCACTGATTTCTCAGTTTGTAAATCTGTTGAGCAATTCATAATAAATGAGAAGCTGAAATGTTTTTACTGAAACCACAAAGTAAATGGTTTGGTTTGATAAGTAGAAAATCCTGATCAAAAAAACACTTTTAGGTGAAAGAGGATTTACTTCACATGCGCCACTAGTTCAGTGTAGGTTATTTCAACTCATGCTGGCTTCACACGTGCTCATCATACGCCTCAGATTTATTTATTTTTAACTTTAAACAACAGGGAATTTCTTGAAAATACTTTATGCTGAAACATGAACTCTGTAAAGGAAACAAACAGAACTAAGATGATTTGTTTTTGCCATTGCATAATTTTCTTTGTGTATGGAAATACTGTTTTTTGAAACCCGTAGGGTCGTGGTTACAGTTCCCAGAACAACATCGGCCGAAACAATGCCCAGAACGTCGACCTGAACAGAAACTTCCCCGACTTGACCTCCATTGTTTATGGCAGACGCAGACAAAAGGGCTACCGCACCGACCACATCCCAATCCCAGACGTTTACTGGTTTGGTAAGGTACAGAAGGAGTCTTTATGGCCTATCATGCAATAATGCTGCTGCTTCACAGTGGACACAGTGTTTGTTCGGTGAATACATTTCAAATGCTGTATTTCAGGTTGCACCAGAGACCTATGCTGTCATGAAATGGATCCGTTCCATCCCGTTTGTGCTCTCCGCTAACTTCCATGGTGGGGACTTGCTGGTGTCTTACCCCTACGATCTGTCTAAACATCCGCAGCAGTACGACATGTTCTCCCCAACACCAGACGATAAGGTAAAACTATCTATCTATCTATCTATCTATCTATCTATCTATCTATCTATCTATCTATCTATCTATCTATCTATCTATCTATCTATCTATCTATCTATCTATCTATCTATCTATCTATCTATCTATCTATCTATAGCAGGGGTCGGCAACCCGCAGCTCTAGAGCCGAATCAGGCTCTTTAGCGCCGCCCTAGTGGCTCCCTGGAGCTTTTTCAAAAATGTTTGACCTTTTTTTTTCTCTTTTTCTTCTTTTTTTCTTCTTTTTTTTCCCTTTTTTTCTTCCTTTCCTTTTTAATCTCGACATTTCGACTTTTTTCATCGACATTTTGACATTAATATCGACATTTCGACTATTTTCTCAAAATTTTGACTTTTTTCTCGACTTTTTTCTCAACATTTCGACTTTTTTCTAGACATTTCGACTTTTTTCTCAAAATTTCGACATTTCGACTTTTTTCTTTACATTTCGACTTTTTTCTCAAAATTGTACTTCAACATTAATCTCAACATTTTTACTATTTTCTCGAAATTTAGATTTTTTTCTCTCGACATTTCGACTATTTTCTCAAAATTTTGACTTTTTTCTCGACATTTCAGCTTTTTTCTCAAGATTGTACTTCAACGTTAATCTCGACATTTCAACCTTTTTCTCAACATTTCGACTTTTTTCTAGACATTTCGACTTTTTTCTCAACATTTCGACTTTTTTCTCAAAATTTCGACATTTCGACTTTTTTCTTTACATTTCGACTTTTTTCTCAAAATTGTACTTCAACATTAATCTCAACATTTTTACTATTTTCTCGAAATTTAGATTTTTTTCTCTCGACATTTCGACTTTTTTCTCAACATTTTGACTTTTTCCTCGAGATTGTACTTCAACGTTAATCTCGACATTTCGACTTTTTTCTCGACATTTCGACTTTCTTCTCAACATTTCAACTTTCTTCTCAACATTTCAACTTTTTTCTCAACATTTCAACTTTTTTCTCGAAATTTCGACTTTTTTCTCAACATTTCGACTTTTTCTCAACATTTCGCCTTTCGCCATTTGCCTTCATTCTAAGGCTTATACAAGACTTTTCATTTTTTTGCGGCTCCAGACATATTTGTTTTTTGTGTTTTTGTTCCAATATGGCTCTTTCAACATTTTGGGTTGCCGACCCCTGGTCTATAAAATGTGATCCTTAAAGGCAGGATAAGCGATTTCTAACCTAATCTTATTGAGGATGCATCCATCCTTGTGTAGACTTCAGACAACAAAGTACCCCACAATGCATAGCAGAAGAATAAAGTTAATAACTTTGTTGGGCAGCAAAATATAGTTGTAAAATGTTTTCATGCAAGAATATATAACTTGTTAAACTTTATAGTTGTGGTTATCCAAATAGAACCTTTTTTAAAATGTCCTAAAGCATATTTTAAAGTGTTTTTCTTAATGCTTCTTTATTTATAGAATGTCTGAAAAACAAAAGGGTATCACTCATCAAAAACAAACCTTATAAAGTAAGAGTAGTTAACATTTGCCAGAGGAGTCCATGGTCCATTCTGTGTCCTATTCATGTTTGAAGTGTTTATTCTCTGCTCAATTAAACTGCAGACATTTCTGAACACATGGTAGTCTGCTAGCGGAGCTTTGATGCCGTGAAGAATGCTAGTCCTGCCTCCTCTCACCCTCCAACTTATGCTCTTCTGAGTTTTACTTCCCAAGTATGAACTTGATTATGACTCACCTACTCTCCACACTCCACCCTTTAAAAACACTTCATGTGGATTCAGGCCCGTTTGGTGATTAATGAAGTATGTCAGGAATCAATGAGCTTTAAATGAACTGCAGATAATGGATGGCAACAAACCAGTGTATTGAATGATGCTTTTTGTTTTTTTTAGGTTTTTAAGTTTCTTGCAAGAATATATGCAAACACGCACCAAACGATGTCCCGTGAAAATGAACGCTGCAGATCTCTCACTAACAGCGATAAAGGGATCATTAATGGAGCAGAGTGGTCGAGCATTTCTGGAGGTGAGTTACACAAACAAACAGCAATAACTCATGAGCAGATAACAGGGTTTCTGGAATGGGATAATAGCCACAGAATTGGTGTACCGTTTGTTCTTTTCATTTCCAAATGCAATCAATTGAAAAAGGAAAAAGTTACTGGTCATTTTGTTATTTGTCTTTTAACAAAAAGGGCTTTTCTTTCATACCTTCAATTTTATGTTGAGATCACATTTGTGTCCATTTTACTTTCTTTTTTTGTGTGACTATTTTAGCATTTATTAATGCAAATGGATGAAATTCCCCCAGTGTGTGTATTTTTTCCAGAATTTTGCGGCCACTTCTGACCTATTAAAACCTAAGACAACTACATTTTTCAATTCCTTGTTATTTACAGTATGTAATTACATAATTTGGGTAAAATTGCTTTTATTCTAATGTCAACACTTGAAAATTGTAGTTTTGAACGTTTTCTGCCAAATTGTGTTATTCATCCATTATTGGCCAAGGGAGCAAATGTGTGTAGTATTCTTAGGTTCCAGCATGGGTGTATATGAAGGAGTTATATATTACTAATAAAATAGGCAAAAGTCCTTTTTTTCATTACATACCATTGTACAGATTTGAATTAAATTAAAAGACTACTCTCAATGCACCCAGAGATATTGTTTATTAGTTATATCTGAGCTATAAAACAGTCGCCCGTGCAGAGAAACAACGATGTTGTTGAGCTTCATCTCTGTTGCTGTTTCAAAACTGTTCTATTTTCTCCAACCTTAGATGTGATAGAAAACTTCCACTGGATTATTGTTGCCAATGATTGTTGACAATTGATTAAAGAGATTTTCTTGCCCAACTACTGTACAATTATGGAGAAATAGTGTCTCATTCAGAATGATATACAGTATGTACCTCCAACAATAGTTATCCGTGAGTTGAGGCAAAACATCCATTGGATTTAAGTTGCCAGTGACGTCTTTACTGGCTGAGCCTAATAACACAGCACAGGCGGGTGGATTTATTCTTCTTTTTTCAGGTCAAGTATGTAGTTTTCTGAAACAGTTTAAGTGAAGGCTAGAATACAAATCATTGCAGCTTTGGTGAACTTTTATAGTTGCTGGAGTCATCACAAAACAACAGGTGGGGTTGGGCGTTTTGTTCCTCAGAACAACTCGTAACTGTCCATGGCTGATGGATCATCAATGTGGCCTTTTGATGGGTGGAAATAAACCATCACAACCAGCACTGGAGTTGAGGGGGGATGAGGGGGGATGAGGGGGGATGGCATCCCCCCCTGAAATAAAAACGGTCCAAATCATCCCCCCTGTAAAACTGCCATCCCCCCTTTCCATCCCTTATGTCATTTCATCAATGAATGTGGTTTTACTGCTATTTCAACATTTAGAGTCATCACCAGAAAAATAACACCAGAAAAATAACTTTTGACAATTTTCACCTGTTTCAAGTAAATTTTCACTTGAAATAAGTAGAAAAATCTGCCAGTGGGACAAGATTTATCTTCTCATTACAAGCAAAGAAATCTTGTTCCACTGGCAGATTTTTCTACTTATTACAAGTGAAAATCTACTTGAAACAGGTGAAAATTGTTGTTTTTTCCAGTGATGAGTCTTGTTTTAAGTGTAATGAGATTTTTTTTACTAAAATGAGACATTTTAACTAGAAATAAGACAAATATTCTTGTTAAGATTGTGAGTTTTTGCAGTGATCCATGTTACTTATCCTGTGAAGGACAGAGTCATATTGATAAGTTCAGAAAACTGTTTTTATTGTTGTGTTTTGATGTATTTGATGTAAGCCCAGTGGATATTTAAAGCTTACAGAAGGCTGCATTTAACTGCTGCTATGTCATTCCTGCAGTATTTCTGCAGGTGTTTTGGTCACTGCTATTATTTGTAATATATTATATTATTTGTAATCAGCACAAATTATCTGTCCCCATATGATAAAATCCACCATGCCCCCTGATTTTATTTTACAACTCGAGTACTGATCACAGCTAACATTAATGTTGCTTCGGGGACACGTAAACCTGACAAGTGAAATATTAAAATCTTTTGGCCCATTTTTCCATTTTGTATTTTTGATTTTAACCTTAAATTGAAAATATAGACAAATAAGTAGTTTTTTCCATATTTTGGCATCTTAGTCAAAGACAAATAATAAAGTAACAGTCCCTTTTTCAGTTTTCAATTTCTGATTGTGCAGCGCTCTGCAGCCACCAGAGGCCGCTGTGAGACCTACTATGAATATGAATTTTCTCAATAAGGAGTTGTGTTTGTGTGTTTGATCAGCTATGCAGGACTTTAACTATCTTCATACCAACTGCTTCGAGGTGACGGTGGAGCTGGGCTGTGATAAGTTCCCTCCTGAAGAGGAACTCTTCCTCGCCTGGCATGATAACCAAGAAGCTTTGATTGTATTCTTGGAGGCAGTAAGACACCGTTACTGTTTTCTTTCTTCTTTTGTCTTAATCTCAAACTGGACTTGCTGATATTCATTTTTCTGGAGTATATTCAGTTTAGAGGTGAAATGTCATCAATGTCATCATCTTATATCTTATATTAGAGCTTTTGAGGATCACCACTCACCATTCATCACAATTTATCAGAAAAATACTAAAATATTTGTATCCACCAGGTGCATCAAGGTATCAAAGGCATCGTCAAAGATGAAGAGGGAAACGGCATAAAAGGCGCTCAAATTACTGTTAGAGGAATAAGGCACAGTGTTACTTCAGGTAAAACCTGTCTGCAACAAACATTTACTGCACTTTCCACAAACATTGTTTTTTTGTTTTTTTTTTTATTTCACATTACCTTAAACATGTATTTTAATAACCTGCTACCTATATACATTTTGTAGGTAATTTAAGGTGTTGTTCTCAGAGAACAAATGGTATTATTTCAATTAATTTCATGAATGCATTAATGTGAAAAGAAACTCGGGACTGTACAGTTCTGAGCTTTTATGTATCAGCACATTAAAAAAGCAAACAAAAACACTAGATCCTTACCCAGACAGAAAATTAGATACTTGCAGTTTCAGATTAATAAAAACAACACATGACACAATTGTCATTAGTTCAGCAAATATAAAACCACATTGTGGAAGAACTGTGAAAATGAATGCATGTATGCATTTCTATGAATAACATATATATATATATATATATATGTATATATATATATATATATATATATATATATATATATATATATATATATATATATATATATATATATATATATATATATATATATATATATATATATATATTTGATGATCATTTATGATCACAGCACCACCGTGTTTTTGAAATTGCACACTGCACAGGTAGTGTTGTATGTGCTACTTCTTTTATTTACAGAAATACCACACCATCCTTGTTTTTTCACATACTTCACTCACTGTTGGCATACTGCATACTCTATTTTGACAAAGTAAGTATGCACTTGTAGTGTAGCGTACGCTCTTGAAAATGTCTAGCGTCTCCTGCCAGACTTTTTTTTTTTGATCATTGCACAAGCTTATCTTGGAATAAAATTGTTGGGGCAAACATTTCTATAAAGATCACTATCCATCTGGAATGTTTTCCACTTATGTTGTTTGACTGCACATTGTTTGGAAATGAACTTTGCTGATGTCGTTCCTCCTTGCCATTGTGTCAAACACCAACATCTAAAAAGTGACAAAACTAATATTTTTACCGAGGTTGTCTGAATTGATCAGCTACTCAGGTTCTTTGATTAGCAGCACCTGGTTGCTACTGTATGTTTTATAGTCTTGACTCCAGTAAATGCATGAAAATGTCTAAGAAAGTTGTTCATCCCATATACGGACGTACTTAGACTTTTACACACTGTTTTTACACTTCGGCTCAGATTTGTAAAACAAATAATGACACGGTGCAGTAAACAATACAACATGTATATTTAGAAGATTGTACATTCATTTTTTTGACACGAATTTAGCTCTATATTTTCTATTTTCTCTTTTTCTTCTTTTTTTCTTCTTTTTTTCCCTTTTTTCTCTTTTTTTCTTCCTTTCCTTTTTAATCTCGACATTTCGACTTTTTTTCTCAACATTTCGACTATTTTCTCAAAATTTTGACTTTTTCCTCGACATTTCGACTTTTTTCTCGAGATTGTACTTCAACGTTAATCTTGACATTTCGACTTTTTTCTCAACATTTCGACTTTTTTCTCGAGATTGTACTTCAACGTTAATCTCGACATTTCGACCTTTTTCTCAACATTTCGACTTTCTTCTCAACATTTCGACTTTTTTCTCGAAATTCCGTCTTTTTCTCAACATTTCGCCTTTCGCCATTTGCCTTATTTAAGGCCTATACACGACTTTTCATTTTTTGCGGCTGTTCATCCCTGTTTTGCACATTTTTTTAAACTCAGACTTCCCCTATGAGTAAATAGCATCGATGTGTAGAACTCAAGTCCAAATGCCTTGTGTTTTCTTTCCTTTTTCAGCTGAAAACGGAGAATACTGGCGCATCCTGACCCCGGGCATCCACATCGTCACCGCCTCGGCCCCCGGCTTCGACAGCGCCACAAAGAAAGTGCACCTGCCCTCTCGCATGCAAACAGCAGGCCGTGTGGACTTCGTGCTGAATAAAGCTTCTCCCCCGCCTGATGTGGAGGAAACTACTGCAACGGGGACCTATGAGCAATTTGACCCGTACAACCAGTACAAACACTACACCCAGATCGCTAACGGTACCCAGAGCCGCGAGGAGAGAGGAGAGAAGCCTTGGTGGTGGAGTTACTTTGTCTTACCGGGACACTCCACCCCCACCTGGCTCCTCAAACATTATTAGAGCTTTAATACGGGAAGATAAATATGATGTTCTCTTCAGGAAAAAAAAAAGAACAATCATGACATAAATGTGCAGCTTTTTTTTTAAAGGTCTCACACATCCTTGCACACTTACATGTGCTCTACTTGGTCCCAACTCCTATTTGAATGTTAACGTACTGTAAGCACCTTATATCGGAAAGCTTTTGCCTTGATAGTTAGATGACTTGCACTAATGTTCATGATTAAATCAGTTTGTTTAAGATATGCATTTGTAATTTCAGCTGTTTTACAGCAGAAATAAACTATAATATTGGTGTATATCATGGAAAAGTGTAACATTATTTCCAGTACTCGAGTTGTAAAAAACATCAGGGGGGATGGTGGATTTTATCATATGGGGACAGATCATTTGTGCTGATTACAAATAATATAATATATTACAAATAATAGCAGTGACCAAAACACCTGCAGAAATACTGCAGGAATGACATAGCAGCAGTTAAATGCAGCCTTCTGTAAGCTTTAAATATCCACTGGGCTTACATCAAATACATCAAAACACAACAATAAAAAACACTTTTCTGAACGTATCAATATGACTCTGTCCTTCACAGGATAAGTAACATGGATCACTGCAGAAACTCACAATCTTAACAAGAATATTTGTCTTATTTCTAGTTAAAATGTCTAATTTTAGTAAAAAAATCGCATTACACTTAAAACAAGACTCATCACTGGAAAAAACAACAATTTTCACCTGTTTCAAGTAGATTTTCACTTGAAATAAGTAGAAAAATCTGCCAGTGCAACAAGTTTTTTTTTTCTTGTAATAAAAAGATAAATCCCACTGGCAGATTTTCCTACTTATTTCAAGTGAAAATTTACTTGAAACAGGTGAAAATGGTCAAATAAGTTATTTTTCTGGTGTTATTTTTCTGGTGATGACTCTAAATGTTGAAATAGCAGTAAAACCACATTCATTGATGAAATTACATAAGGGATGGAAAGGGGGGATGGTAGTTTTACAGGGGGGTGATTTGGACCGTTTTTATTTTGGGGGGGATGCCATCCCCCCTCATCCCCCCTCATCCCCCCTCAACTCCAGTACTGATTATTTCTACTTGTACTTTAGCATGCAATGACAGAAGGTGGCCGCTAGAGGGCAGACTGACTCAACGTCTGGACCAAGTTACTCAACAACTCATGGGCAAAGCAAAGCACGGACCCATCTCAAACAAGGCCTCCATAAATACATTTTTTAAATGATTTTAAATAAAATAAAATGAATTTTGGTGAAGAATATTTAGGTAATTTAAATCAAAGTCTCTAGCTGCTGTTTGTGTTCGGACAGGATCAATAACTTCCTCTGTTCCTACTCTAATTCAACTTCTTTTGATGGCAGAAACTAACTTGAAATAATGTTTTAGAAAGGAAAAAAATGGACATACAATATTGTGACATAATGTAATGTTGGTCAGCACTTACGTTGATATTGCTGTTCTCAAAGAGAGGATATTTTTCAACCAAGCATGTTTACTATAGCACCGATTTGATATGAAGGGAATAAAAATGCTCAGAACCCAGTACTGTGTATATGCAGAGTAGAATTACAGAACAGTCCAGCATCCACAAAACAACAGTCAAAAAACCTTCATTTGGCTGAATTAAAGAAAAGTGGTTGTTAGAATTGGCTGGAAAACTGACTTCTTTTTTTTAGTAAATTGTCTTATGTGTCTTTGTCTTATGTGTCATGTGTCTTTGCTTACTTTAACTGGGGGAACGCAGCTCTAGGAGAAAGAAAAAGTTTCCCACCACAACTTTAACCTGAAGCCCAAAACTAAAATAATATAAGAAAGTTGGTTATGATAGATTTTGTTCATTCACAGCACTTGAGTCCTTAGTATAAAGCCTCGTTTAGACATTAGCTTTGTGAGTTAAGCAGTGTGAGGTGATGAATAACTGAGAAACTGGACGTGGAACACATTTTCTCCCTCAGGAGAAAAACAGCAAACCTCTTGCAGAATCGTGACTTCCAGGTAAATCGTTGCTGATCTGAGCAAAGTTGCTTCAAAGCAAAGAAAACCTGTCAGCAGTTACTTTGTAAGTTATTACATCTCTTGCAAATGCTGCAGCTGCTTGTTGAATCGCTGTAAAACCTATTAAGGAATACAACAAGAATCCACCTTTCAAACTACTTAACAAAATAAGTAATACAATTCATGAAATAAAATAAAAAGATTGCTTAGAACAGACAATTTGAATTAACAAATTGTTAACGTCCAATTTTGATTCTAATTATTTTGGCTCTATAGTCATTTTTTTTAATATAGATCCAGTCCTGCATTTCAGGCCTTAAGTAAATTAAAAACGTACATTTTTACTAAAGTAAGTGAGGAGAAAAGTTGGAGGATCTCATTTTACCAACAAATATGTGACAACAATTATAATTGAATTAGTGTGGGAATTACAAAACACATTAATTGAACAACTAACAACTTTAAGTAAAATTTTTCAACGGTGGCATCAAATGGATAAACTAAATAAAAATGAAAACACAAATTCAATTTCTAAAATTGTTTGCCTCTTTAAAATGTAAATTTACAACCTTAATGCAATGATTTGCAATTTTCATAAACCTGTGTTATATTTTAAATATTAACATAGAAAAGAAAAATGTTTAAATTGAGTAAAAATGTTCCCTCTCAAGGACTGAAAAAACAAAAACAAAGTTGTACATTTGATGGCAGCAACAGATCTAAAGATGATGGGGGAAGGTTTTGTGGTGCGCCGCCTCTTCTTTTAACAGCAGTATGTCTGGGAATCCCATGAAAACAAAAGAAACACTGACTTTACTTTTTTCTTGTCAACAGGTTCCACACAGTTATATGTGATACCAGTGTAACGAAAGTACAAAACATAATAGCAGTGGTGTGAATTATTTTAAAGTGTGTGGTATAATATTAAATCTCAGGTATCTCTCAGTGTGGAACAACTGGAACAAGCTCGGTCAGGTGTGTGTTGTAGCCTCACACAGCCTGAATGCAAGCACAGTTGAGCAGTTTTGATTGTTTTAGTCAACCGAGTCGTCCTCGCTCTTTTGGTACTTTTTTAGAGATTTGGTGCGAGGCTTTTTTTCTCTTTTTTCCTGATTTCCTCTTACAGTAAGAACATCTTTAAGTGGCTCCTGAGTGAAGTAATGGCTATCAAGCAGAGGTGTCTTCAGTATTCACATCCATTACTCAGGTAGAAGTATAGATACTAGAGTTTAAAAATACTCCTGTAGAAGTAAAGTTTTTTACTCAAGTAAAAGTATAAAAGTACTGTTTTCAAAACTACTTAAAGTATAAAAGTAAAAGTAATGTAAGGGGAAAAAATCCATTAAGGACAAAAGCCATTGAAAATGAATGTATCTTAGTATAATGCAAATATATTAAAGAAGCATATATGTGTACTATTGAGCATTAACATGTGTTTCAGAGAGCAGCAGATATGATGACTAGTTGCCTATAAGTATTGTAATGGTGCAAAAAGTCAAACTTCAGAGGCATGTTATCATTTATCCTAACCTTTATTGGAATGTACATCCAAGTTTAGTTGCAGGAATCTGAGGGAACGGATGTAAGAACAAAACTGGACAAGAACATCTGAAACAACCACAACCAAATTCACTCTATCCGGATGGAGCAATTTAACTGGATAGTTTTTATTAAAGGCCGAAATGAAATAGAGTAACGAGGCTGTTTTTAAAATGTAAGGAGTAAAAAGTACAGATAATTGTGTGAAAATGTAAGGAGTAAAAGTAAAAAGTCGTCTGAAAAATAATTACTCCAGTGAAGTATAGATAACCAAAATTTCTACTTAAGTAAGGTAACGAAGTATTTGTACTTCGTTACTTGACACCTCTGCTATCAAGTTGTGGGAGGCACACACACACACACACACACACACACACACACACACACACACACACACACACACACACACACACACACACACACACACACACACACACACACACACACACACACACACAAGAACATGCTTCATAGCACAAAGTCGTTCAAAGTCCACAAAACAAAATCTTCTGCATCCGCCACAGAGAACTCTTTCTCTCTCTTGTTTTTATGTACAAATGATCCTCTTTTTCCTCCTGCTCTTTATTCTGAACATCATTTCCAGTCACAGCTGAAACATGCCCCCTCGGTGGTGATGTCATGAGACTTGTTTCTGCTGCGTTATCTCATCGCAGCCTCTTCCACGGCAGGTGCACTGCACTATCCTGTCTGGCCACGGCCCGGCCTTGGAAACTTTATTATGATGAAGTCACACCGTTTCCTCTGGATGTTGCACATCTGCTGGAAAAGCAAACTGCTTTCACTGCAGGGTGTAAAGTCACTGCCAGACGCAGAGACTGGATGTTTGTTTGAAGCAATTTTCTTTTCAGCATGAATGTGATGCCAAGGCAGATAAATGTGCTGCTTTCGGGTATTCCTGTTCTACGAAGACCGTGTCAAGGCCGTACAGCAGGATCAACTCCATTCTGGTCCTAGGAAGCCAGAGTCCTGCAGGTTTTGGATGTTTTCCTGCTCCAACACACCAGGCTGTAGTCTGATTACCAAGTCAAACTACAACAACCAGCTGCACACACATACAAATCAGAGGTGTCAAGTAACGAAGTACAAATACTTTGTTACCTTACTTAAGTAGAAATTTTGGTTATCTATACTTCACTGGAGTAATTATTTGACGACTTTTTACTTTTAGTCCTTACATTTTCACGCAATTATCTGTACTTTTTACTCCTTACATTTTAAAAACAGCCTCGTTACTCTATTTCATTTCAGGCATTAAAAAAAAACTATCCAGTTAAATTGCTCCATCCGGATAGAGTGAATTTGATTGTGGTTGTTTCAGATGTTCTTGTCCAGTTTTGTTCTTACATCCGTTCCCTCAGATTCCTGCAACTAAACTTGGATGTACATTCCAATAAAGGTTAGGATAAATGATAACATGCCTCTGAAGTTTGACTTTTTGCACCATTACAATACTTATAGGCAACTAGTCATCATATCTCCTGCTCTCTGAAACACATGTTAATGCTCAATAGTACACATATATGCTTCTTTAATATATTTGCATTATACTAAGATACATTCATTTTCAATGGCTTTTGTCCTTAATGGCTTTTTTCCCCCTTACATTACTTTTACTTTTACACTTTAAGTAGTTTTGAAACCAGTACTTTTATACTTTTACTTGAGTAAAAAACTTGAGTTGATACTTCAACTTCTACAGGAGTATTTTTAAACTCTAGTATCTATACTTCTACCTGAGTAATGAATGTGAATACTGAAGACACCTCTGATACAAATGTATTTTGCAAAGAAAACCAATACAAACAGCATCAAGAAATGAAACCAAGCAAACTCACTCTCATGTTTTTAACTAAAAAGAAACAAGGTTGGCACAGTCCAAACTGTTTTCTAGTGCTGTACTATTTAAGAGGAATCTTTTTCTTTATTACTGCATCATTTTTTTCCCCCCACATTCCTCTACAATCATGAGGGAGCGGCTCAGTCCTGCAAACCAGAACGGTGCGGTGCAGTCCTGGCTAATTACGGCACAATTTAGCCTCTGTGCTGGAGTCACTTCTCATCACATAAGTCCAGTTCACTTTAATTGTACCCGCAGAATGCCAGTTCTAGAAAAGCTTTCTGGTGGAAGAAAGAAACCAGCATCCCAGACCGTAGCCAGATTTATTTTTTTGTTGTCATTTGCCATGAAAATTGTAATTTCAAATCCATCTCGTCTCAAAAACTCACCACACTGTAGTCACGTCCAGAGAGAAGTCACGTCCACTAAATCGGCCTCCAGATAAGTACATAATTACTTGGTTGTGATGCAGAAAGCTTGTTGTTGCTGGGAAAGGTACCTGTCAAAATATGAGCACAATTATGACCATTAGTTTTAGGCCTTTTTGTACTGTAGTGTGTCTGATTTACGTCAAATACAGCACCCTCAGTACCTGTTGTGGAGACTCAACACGTACCTGGCAGTACAGCCTTAAGTCCCCGCCCGAAAAGCCTCAAATATCACAAAAAATGTTGTCTGACTCTCTTCAAACTTGCCACGGTTGAAACCACTCAAGAAATGGATAATAACCCTAAGTTCTTAGCTTTAAAATGTGAACAGGTTTGAGAGAAAGCCCTGTAAAGTGTCAGTGATTAGCAGTACTCGAGTTGTAAAAAAAAAAATCAGGGGGGATGGTGGATTTTATCATATGGGGACAGATAATTTGTGCTGATTACAAATAATATAATTTATTACAAATAATAGCAGTGACCAAAACAGCTGCAGAAATACTGCAGGAATGACATAGCAGCAGTTAAATGCAGCCTTCTGTAAGCTTTAAATATCCACTGGGCTTACATCAAGTACATCAAAACACAACAATAAAAAACAGTTTATATGACTCTGTCCTTCACAGGATAAGTAAAATGCATCACTGCAAAACTCAAAATAAGAATATTTGTCTTATTTCTTGTTAAAATGTCTCATTTTAGTAAAAAAATTCTCATTACACTTAAAACAAGACTCATCACTGGAAAAAATAACAATTTTCACCTGTTTCAAGTAGATTTTCACTTAAAATAAGTAGAAAAATCTGCCAGTGGAACAAGATTTTTTTGCTTGTATGAGAAGATAAATCTTGTTCCACTGGCAGATTTTTCTACTTATTTCAAGTGAAAATTTACTTGAAACAGGTGAAAATTGTCAAAAAGTTATTTTTCTGGTGATGACTCTAAATGTTGAAATAGCAGTAAAACCACATTTATTGATGAAATTAAATAAGGGATGGAAAGGAGGGATGGCAGTTTTACAGGGGGGATGATTTGGACCGTTTTTATTTCAGGGGGGGATGCCATCCCCCCTCATCCCCCCTCATCCCCCTCAACTCCAGTACTGGTGATTAGGTATTGTCAAATAAAGCCATTTATTTCTTTTTGCAGACCATGCCGGTGTGTATTCTCCCCAAGCTACAAGATCAGCCTCGATATACAGTATTCTGGGACAAATAAAAGGACTTGTCTTCACTTTAGCTGTCTAAATAAGAATGTTAAATTCGCCTCAGATGCCCCGTCTGTGTTGTATCTGTAAGAAAGGCTTTTCAAGTTTATACAATCAGAGGTTTCAGACTTTTTAGTCATGCACATCTATGTTTTCTTTTTATTTTTTTTTTGTGTGGAATTGTTGTAGTCTTACATCTTTGAAATGTGCTCTGTTTGGTCCCAACCAGAGCTGGGTAGAGTAGCCAAAGATTGTACTCAAGTAAAAGTACTGTTACTTCAGAATAATGTGACTCAAGTAGAAGTAAAAAGTAGTCATCCAAATAATTACTTGAGTAAAAGTAAAAAAGTACTTGGTGAAAAAACTACTCAAGTACTGAGTAACTGTTGAGTAACGTCTGATTTATTTTTTTTAACACATTCAAACAGACAAAAGTACAAATAATAATCTTCAGGCAAATTAAATCAATAAAATAATAAAATAAATTAAAATTAATAAAAAATAGCTTAAATTAAAATAATCTTAAAGTAAATTCAAGTACTTTAATAAAATAAATAAAATAAAAATTTAAAATAAATTAAGCACAAGTAGCACACAATTTCTTTGTAATTTTCTTTTTTAACCAGCAGAACTAGAACAAACATGAACTCATAGAAACTCTGTGTGTGTTTGAGTCTGTGTAAATGTGACAAAACATGCAAAAACAAACATTTTTCCCAAAGAATCACTCAGTGATGTCATGAGATTGACGCGTACGCGGATAAAAGGGATAAAAGAAAAGTAACAGCTCAACGTAGCCTAATGTAGCGGAGGAAGAGGAACAGTTTCTTCTTCACAAATCTACTCAAGTAAAAGTAAAAAGTATAGGGATTCAAAACTACTCCTAAAAGTAAAACATTTCACAAAACTTACTCAAGTAAATGTAACGGAGTAAATGTAACTCGTTACTACCCAGCTCTGGTCCCAAGCCAACTTGAATGTTAATGCCGGCACTTTTAAAGGTTTTTTTTACTTTGACAATTGACCTGACGTTAATGATAATGATTGAATCCCTGGGATTTGTAACCTCAGTGCAGAAAATCAAGAATAAGACTGCTGTTTATCATGACATTGTAAAAATCCTACTCCTGTTGATTTCATGATTAGAATCGTTGGGAAGAAGTGAAAGTATCTGGACACTAGGGGGCAGGCTGCATCAACATCTGCTCCAGGTTACTCCAAACCAGTCTAGCAGCAGATCCAGTCCAGGGGGATTGTGCCCCCTGTCCCTGCCACCTCCAACCCCATCCCCCCATGTGTGAGCAGAGGTTTGGGGGTGGGTCCTGAGCTCCTATCATACTGAATAATTACTGGGGATGAATAAGAAAGCTGGTTATGATAGATGTTGTTTATCCACAACATTTGATTCGTTAAAATGAAGCCTCGTCTACACACAAACTCATTATGAATACAGAGTGAGAAATATTTTTGAGAAATTTGGACCTTTTTCCCAAAGGAGAAAAAAGCAAACCTCTTGGAGACTTCTGAATTCCAGACTGGCAATGATGAACCAAATAATTAACTTTTATCCATTTCTCTCTCTGAACTTTATGGTAGTTACTTTTTGATATACTTTTAATAGCACTCAAATGTCAGTCACTCTCATTTTAAAGCTAATATCAATTCTATAATGGATTCAAAACATGTTTTGACCAAGTCGAGCAGTATATACTGTACAGCTCATTCAGTGGTTTGGACAGCAATCTGTGTCAAAGATTACAAAATAATATCATATTACACTACTGATTAGCAGGAGTTTCAATTATTAAGTCAAGCTTTTATTTTGATCTTTATTTTAAAAAGTTAAGCTCTTGAAGGATAACGGGTGCATGACCAATGGACTTTGAACTAAAAAAAAAGTTAATTAAAGACAGTGTGTCTACAGATGTGAAAAGCATTTACACCTTCACTGATTTGGGAAGTAGTTAAAAATGCTCAGTTTGTGTTAAATGCCAATGTAATTCTTGCAAAATAGTTCGGACAAATGCAGCCACAAAATCCTCTGACAGCTGTATGATGCTTGTGAGATGGCGGGCTTGTTGCAGAAATGTTTTATCTTTCAGAAGACAGGAAAGGTTCATAACTATGATAGAAAATGGACAGACTGCTCACCAGCTTTGTTCTGAAGGCTCTGCCATCTAGTTGGCCTAAGATAGATGTATAACTACCATAGATGTGTCAGAAAAGGCTGGAATGGTTGAGAAAAACAAAAACAGAAAAATAGCTATTTGAAGAGATACACAAGTTCCATCCATCCATCCATCCATCCATACCCACTTTATCCCTTGCAGGGTCACGGGGGTCTGCTGGAGCCTATCCCAGCTCATTTCAGGTGAGAGGCAGGGGTTACACCCTGGACAGGTCTCCAGTCCATCACAGGGCCACATATAAACACACAAACCATGCACACTCACGCCTACGGGCAATTTAGAATCACCAATTAACCTAGCATGCATGTTTTTGGACTGTGGGAGGAAACCGGAGTACCCGGAGGAAACCCACGCAAGCACGGGGAGAACATGCAAACTCCACACAGAAAGGTCCTGCTGGGCCTGAGAGTCGAACCGGGGACCTTCTTGCTGTGAGGCAACAGTGCTAACCACTAAGCCACCGTGCTGCCTACACAAGTTAACTTTGACATTTTTGTTCAATACTTTTTTTTTCTTTCATTACTTCATTATTCGTTTGTCAATGTATTACCTGTTCCCACTACTCAGGACGAGCCAGGCTTTAAAGTAACACAGGAGAGAAAATAAAAGAGGGACAACTGTGACAAAGACTTCTATAGGTCTGAGGCATCTGTTGACCATCACTGTAGGAATGTGAAACGGGGTCAGACTAATCAACATTCTGCCTGTTTATTTCATTCATTCATTCATTCATTCATTCATTCATTCATTCATTCATTCATTCATTCATTCATTCATTCATCCATTCATCCATTTCATTCATAAAGCCCTAAAGGCTAAACGAAGAACACTGGGCTGTGGGTTTTAGACAAAGGACAAAAAGGACCACCTGGAAATATATTTTGGACACGACTGAGTGTTTAATCTGCTCCCATGGTTGTTTTTTTTTTTTTTAAATGTGACATTAAAAATAAAAACTTGTTAAACCCCATTGCCTTGTCATTAACACCTTTGACTATCTTAAAAGGAAGATAGGTACTATCTCCAAAAGATACCTTGCCAACCACTAGATGTCTCTTTTTCTGCATGTTTGCTTAAACAAAATAAGGAAAATCCACCTAAAACAAACCTATGTCTATTATTAGATCATAAAAAGGGTGAATTTATGTTATTGAACAAAAATTATGTGAATTGAAGCAGTTAGAAATTATTGCATTTATCCAAAATTGTACTTAATGAAAGCACTGGGGCAATGGAAGTGTGTCAAATTAAATTGCAACATTAAAGCAAGTCAAGAAGACATTGTAAAGATGCTGTTACAATAATCAAGCCTACTAAAGATGAAGGCATGGACTAGTTTTTCCAGGTCCCTCTGAGATATCAGATCTTTTATCCTTGATATATTCTTAAGGTGATGGTAGGCTGACTTTGTTATTGCCTTGGTGTATTTTTCCAAATTTAGAGTCCATCACTATACCCAGATTTCTAGCCTGATTGGTGGTTTTTAGGTGTATAGATTGAAGCTCTGTGGTGATTGTTTCTCTTTGGATCCTCATTTTGGTGTAGCTGGAGAAAGTTGTGACAGATCCAGTCATTAATCTCCTCAATGCATTTACCAAGAGCCTGTACAGGGCCCTGGGCTCCTGGTGACATTGTACTATAAAGTATATCTGCATGTCATCTGCATAAGCTACGGTAGTTTATTTTGTTGTTCTTTATCATCTGTGCCGGTGGCAGCATATTAAACTGATGCTAAACAGAAGAGGCCCCAGGATGGAACCTTGGGGAACTCCACATGTAATTCTTGCCAGCTCAGATGTAAAGTGACACAAATTACTTTTGGGTTGTCTAAGTATGGTTTGAACTATTTTGACCCGGCCAGTTTTCCAGTTGTTTGGGTGATATATTGTGGTCAACTGTATCAAATGCAGTACTGAAATCCAGCGAAACGAAGACATTTTTCCACTGTCTGTATTCAAGCTTATGTGATTAAACACTTTGGTCAGAGCAGTCTACTGTAAGTGCTGTGGTGCCATCTAAAACCTGACTCGAGGCCATCATAGAAGTTATTTTGTGACCTTTTAAAAAAAAACTAACTCTAAATATTCATCTAAACAGCAAGAGGAGTTCAAGTGATGTAAGATGTCCTCCAGGTCTATTCTTTTAATGGGATGAAACTGTGCCATGGTATTAAAACTGGTTTTCGGTGGACACAGTACATATCCTGAACCTGCTGCTGATGTAGCAATTGCTTGTCTAATATTTTGGATTCTGTCTGTGAAGAATGTGGCAGTCATTGCAGGAAACAGTGGAATAAAGTTCAGCTGCCGCTGACACAGGAGGGTTAGTTAGCCCACCAACTGTAGCTAATCGAGCATTATCACTGTTTTCGGCGAAAATATCAGAGAAGTAGGACGTCCTTGCATTCCTGAGCTGTAAATTATAATAGTGAAGTTTTTTTTCCAGATGTCATAATGAACCTGGAGATTTGTTTGACCCCATGTGCACTCAGCTTTCTGACACTCTCTTTTTCCATTTTTCAACAGTGTGGAATTTGGCCATGGAGACTTCTTCCTTCCAGAGATAATCTTCACCTTTATCGGAGCAATAGTGTCCATAACAATTAACATTTTAGCATAGGAGCTATTGACTGAACCCCTGGACAGGCAAGGTGCTAAAACAAGACCAATTTAATGATTCAAACATGTCCTTACACTTTAGGGATAGTGTGGATAAGATCCCTACTCACAATATAAGTAATATTACCTTTGTATGTGTACAAAAGCACATTTAAATCAGTTCAATTCAGTTCAACTTTATTTATACAGTGCCAAATAACAATAAACATCATCTCAATGCACTAAAGAATACGTGGAAAAATAAAAGCAAGAGATCCAGGGACTCGAGACAAGGTAGATTAAAAAGATAAAAAAGCCTTTATTCAGAGACGGCTGCCAACATGTTTCGGTCTATCTGGCCTTCATCAGGGCAAAAGCAATACAGAGAAAGGAACCCGTATAAATAGCCACAGGTGTGGTAATGAGCACAGGTGAAAATAATCACTCATCAAGGCGAAAACACAAGTGAACCATATAGTGACATTTTAAGGTGGTATGGGGAGTTAAACTCATCACAACAAATAATCATTGGAATAAAACATCCATATAGCACACAAAAAAGCACCGTACATATGAGCAAAAATGTCTCAAACCTGTGTGCAGAAAAATCTTAAAAAGAAAGAATTGCACTAAAGAATACATTTAAACTAATTTCACAGTAGTCCAATTGGTACAAACCCAATAAAAATTAAAGCTGCAAAGAGTGATGAACGGGCCCTCCCGCGTGCAATTTTCACCAATAAAGGTCAAGGACTCAAAACTAAGTCCGATGACACCACCCATGACTCTATGTCAAACCATTCAAAAAATATGGCAAAAAATAGGAACTATCAAATATCGACCAATCAGAAGAAGGAGCGGAGCTAATTGCACCAATTATGGTCAAGGACTCAAAACCGAGTCCGATGATACCACCCACGAGTCTTTATGTCAAACCATTCAAAAGTTATTGCAGAAAATAGGAACTATCAAATATGGACCAATCAGAAGAAGGGGCGGGGCTAATTTGCACCAATTAATTTTTCGCCAGGCCTGGCTTGCGTGCAAAATTTGGTGACTTTTGGGGCATGTTTAGGGGGGCAAAAAGGCACTCATTTCGTCGGAAAAATAAAAATAAAAAACGAGAAAAACGAGAAAAAAATTCCTACAGATACAATAGGGTCTTCGCACTGTCAGTGCTCGGGCCCTAATAACAATAATTCTAATTGCCTAGCAAAGGAAACCGACAGATTGGTGTCAAAACATTGCTACGAAACAATGCCCCACTCTGAACAAGTACTGGGCGACTGTAGAAAGGAAAAATTCTGCATTAACAGGAAGAAACCTCTGGCAGAACGAGACTCAGGAAATGTGGCCATCTGCCAGGTTGAGGGAAGGAGAAAGAGGGAGGAGAACAGTGGCAACAACATTAGGATAGTTAGGTAAAATGTATCATTGGAAGTCTCTCAGCCATCTAGACCTATAAGACTATGACTAAAAGATGTTCCACGGTCACCTGAGCCATCCCTAACTACAAGTTTAATCAAAAAGCTACATTTTAAGCTTAATATTAAACGTGGAGAGGGTGTCTGCTTCCCTAACAAAAACTCGAATCCTGTTCCAGAAGAGAAAGGTCTGATAACTGAAGGCTTTTCAACCTTAAAACTCTGTAGCACATAGCCTGCAGACAATGAGCGATTGATCAAATCCAATATTGAGGTGTTATTGGACAGTGTGGTTGGAATAAGGTCTAGAATACAATTTGAAAGGTTTCTGCTTACATGTGCCTATTTATATAAATGTATATAAATATAAAAGTACCAATCCATATGGCAGAGGCCATGAATTCTCCTCTTTTTTCATCTAAGATCAAGATACTTATAAACACAATTGCAAATCTATATTTAAAGAAAATTACAACAATATATACATACACAGACACAGACACTTACACTACAAAAATTACATGAAATTCTACTCAATTATTACTGTTAATTAATCCAACTAAAATCCTCTCACACACATATAATTCCCCCTTGAGCCATTTCCTTTCCCTCCTGGCATTAATACATAGTGCATGAATCCCCGGGGGAACAAATTTGTCCACAAACACCTAAGGGATGGAAACATTTAAGATTTGTTGCAGTTCCTCAACTGACCAATAGAGGCTGGCTGCAAAAGCAAGTCCGTCTCCATGGACTCGCATGTTAAAATGTCTGACTTTAGAGCAGAAATAAACATATTTACATTTTACAACCTGGTTCAAACAATTTTGCCGTCAAGTCAACAGACAACGTCTGACGCCAGCTCTGCAGATATTTCGGGCTTCAAAACCGGTCTTCAGAAACCAATGGGTCACGTGACCTAATGCTTTATGTTAACATAAAGTTTATGTTCTTTACCATTTAGTCGATTTATTCTATTTTATTAAACCTTTACTTAACCAGCTGAGTCACTTCAGAACCAAATTCTCATTTCCAATGATGGTCTAGTTCAGGGGTCGGCAACCCAAAATGTTGAAAGAATTGGACCAAAAACACAAAAAATAAATATGTCTGGAGCCGCTAAAAATTAAGTCTTGTATAAGCCTTAGAATGAAGACAACACATGCTGCATGTATCTATATTAGTTATAACTGGGGAAAGATTTTTTTTCATTATGCACTTTGAGAAAAAAGTTGAAATGTCGAGAAAAAAGTTGAAATTTCGAGAAAAAAGTCGAAATGTCGAGATTAATGTTGAAGTACAATCTCTAGAAAAAAGTCGAAATGTCGACAAAAAAGTCGAGATGTCGTGAAAAATGTCGAAATGTCGACAAAAAAGTTGAAATGTCGAGATTAAAAAGGAAAGATAAAAGGAAGAAAAAGAGAGAAAAAAAAGGAAAAAAAGAAGAAAAAAGAGAAAAAGAGGAAAAAACAGAAAAAAGGAAAAAGGAAAAAAAGAAAAAAAAAGAAGAAAAAAAGTCAAACATTTTTGAAAAAGCTCCAGGAGCCACTAGGGCAGCGCTAAAGAGCTGCATGCGGCTCAAGAGCTGCGGGTTGCCGACCCCCGGTCTAGTTAATAATAGACAGAGAGCTTTTTTAAATCTAATTTTCTTTTAAGTTTTTAACAAACGTTTCAATAAGTTGACCATCAACTGCTGTGTTTTTTGCAAAGCCCTAGTCTGGATGTGCTGTTTTGTGTCCAGTACTTTCTGTATTTCCGGGTCGTTGTATTTCCTCACCTCTGATTGTGGGTTCTGTTTTAATTGTTTCCACCTGTTTCTCCTCAGTCCCTCTGGAAGTCCCGTCTCTCACTCCTGCTCAGTCTGCTCATATTTCCTAATTACTTCTTAATTAGTTATGTTAAGTCTAGCTCTATATCTCCTTGTCAGTTTTTCTCTGGATGCCAATTTTGGAGTTGCGTGTTTGTTTGTAGTTTTGATGACTTGCCTCAGTTGTGTCCAGCATCTTTGGTCCTTGGAAATTTCATTTAACTCACTGTTTTCTTTAATCGTCGACTTCCTGTGTTGTTTTAGTGGGGGAAGATAGTGAAGTTCACGTTACCCTCTGTTGACCTTCTGTCCTGTTCAATTAAAGTCCATCTCATTTCTTTTAAGTGCAGGGTCAAGATCTAAGCTCCTTCCCTCTTTATAGGAGCAAGAACTGGTCCTTTTTGCAACAAGTGTATAAGACATTTTTAGACATTTACAACCTTCTTGACTAAAAGTTCAAATTACGTATTACCAGAGGTGGGTAGTAACGAGTTACATTTACTTGAGTACATTTTGGGAAATGTTGTACTTTTAGGAGTAGTTTTGAATCACTATACTTTTTACTTTTACTTGAGTAGATTTGTGAAGAAGAAACTGTTCCTCTTACTCCGCTACATTAGGCTACGTTGAGCTGTTACTTTTCTTTTATCCCTTTTATCCACGTACGCGTCAATCTCATGACATCACTGAGTGATTCTTTGGGAAAAATGTTTGTTTTTGCATGTTTTGTCACATTTACACAGACTCAAACACACACAGAGTTTCTATGAGTTCATGTTTGTTCTAGTTCTGCCTGGTTAAAAAAGAAAAGGCTTCAAATTTTGTGCTACTTGTGCTTAATTTATTTTTTATTCTGATATATTTTATTTTATTTATTTTATTATTTATTAAAGTACTTTAATTTACTTTAAGATTATTTTAATTTAAGCTATTTTTTATTTTTTATTAATTTTAATTTATTTTAATTTATTTTATTGATTTAATTTGCCTGAAGATGATTATTTTGTACTTTTGTCTGTTTCAAAGGTTGTGTTAAAAAAATTAATCAGACGTTACTCAACAGTTACTCAGTACTTGAGTAGTTTTTTCACCAAGTACTCTTTTACTTTTACTCAAGTAAATATTTGGATGACTACTTTTTACTTCTACTTGAGTCATATTATTCTGAAGTAACAGTACTTTTACTTGAGTACAATTTTTGGCTGCTCTACCCAGCTTTGTGTATTACAAATGATCAGATCCAAGTTGTGTGTTCTTGCAGACATTTCCTAAGCCAAATAGTTATCATCATTTTTTTTTTCTAATGTGGTTTTTGGCTTTCGAGACTGTTAGTCAATTAATCTAGATATAATCTTGATAAACAAAAATTCTGATTTCGGCAATCAGTGTGAACATAGTTTAAGCCTATTTAAATGCAGTCAGACACTTTGATACTCAGCAAACAATTAAATTAATTCAACCCATTTACTTGTATACATAAGAAAAGCATATTTAAGAGTCGTTTGAAGAATATGAAACCGTCTCCAGTTAAGAAAAGAGTTAAAAGAGAGAGAAATGATTTGAGTAACACTCCTGCCTTTGGCCTGAACAGAGCTGAGAGAGGCTCCAGCAGACCCCCATGACCCTCAATAAGAAGAAGCCAGTATAGATAATAGATGGGTGGATAATTTTTCCTTTTAAAATACAGCTCGCAGCGAAATTCTTGTTCCCCGGATCCCAATGCTTTGTGAATCTCGGTTTCTTCTTTCATAATACTTAAAGAGAAGCCTTCCTGGACCCTACCAAGCTCTTATAACTGCAAAAACAGCATTTCAAATAATCGGTCAATGTCAGGTCAAATTGTATCTGCTTGTTAAGCTGCAGCAATTAGAGAAACATACATGTTCATACAACTCCGTCAGTGGGTGATAATAAGCCACTTTCTTTGTTACAGACCCTGAACAAGCTCTCAGGGGAAGACTTGAAGGCGAGATAATGCAACCAGTCGAGCGTAAGTGTATACAAAACCCCACCAATCATTCTTGTAGGAAACCTCTCAGCCATGACAAAGACGGGTCTGCTTGGATTAAGGTGATTTCACTTTAATAGTCCTGGGATCCTTAAATATAACTCAAAATAACCGTGCAGCTGTTCGTTTGTGTAAGTCATTTCCTTTTGAAAATAGGAGTCTGCATCCAGGTTGAATGACTGCTGGGGGTTATAAACTTGAGAGGTGCACGGAGGTTCTTTGTGGTACTTTTTTTCCTGAGTTTGTTAGGGTTTCTTCAGTGTGGCAGTCAGAGGTCGCTGTAAAACATGGCCTAACAAGCTTTGATGTGACCTGCAGCCACCGATGAAGAATCTTGTTTGTTGTCATGTTCCTCTTGTTTTCATTTGTTTTGATGTATTTCTTCAACGCTCCGGTACTCTTACACTGTGGGATTAAACTGACGATCCGACTGGAGATGGCGTCTCTGGTCTGATGCTTTACTATACACACACAAGGAAGGTGATTACATGAACCTTCCGTCAGCTGTCGTCTGTCATGAGCAAACTTTGATCAGTCAGATCATTGAAGCTGAGCTCGTTGGTTCATCAGATTCTCAGTCAGTAGGGAGAATGAAAACATCTTTAGGTAAGAAAATAATTGTCTTCTTTGTTATGGTTGTAATTTTTAATTAAGGAATAGGTGCTAAAGCAGTAGGTATTCCAGCCGCAGTGCCAACCCCCATCAACTGCAAACTACTAAGGGCCAATCCCAATGTTCACCCTACTCACTGCCACTAGCCCTCACTTCACACTCAAAATGAAGCCACAGGGGGTAGGGCTTTGTAATGTTCCCTAGGGATTGGGACACCACTTGATACGTTACTGCGGGGTTTACGTTCGGGTACGTAAGCGGTCCTGGGGCCTCATTTATAAAGCTTGCTTGCGCACAAAACAGGGCTTGAAAGATGCGGACGCCACCTTCTACGCAAAGGTTTGGATTTAAAAAGAAAAAACTAACCGAAAAATCTGCGTATCTCTACGCCAACCCTGACCCTCCCGTAGGAATTTACTTAAGACATTGGGAACTGGCGACGCAGGCTGTGAGGTGGTGAAATGAAGGAGGAAGGAGGAAGCCACTGCGCATGCTCAGCAGGCGGATTCATATGCAAATACTACTTTGCATTGCCCTTTTAAGGTGTAGAGGGCGGGATATGAGGCGGATTCACCTGCACAACCTTCCAGCTGGACTGTGATTTATAAAGCGAACATTGCGTGCAAGTGTGCGTGCACGCGGTTTTATAGAACCGGACTTTTTTTTGCGCCCGCCATTTTCGGCTTTTGGGTGTACGTGCACTTTTAGTATGAATCCTACGCACTCCATTTTAAATGAGGCCCCTGGGCATTTCACAGATTTTTGTGAGATCTGGTAGAAAACGTTCAGCTTCACATTAAGCCTGAATTATGGTTCCGCGTTACACCAACGCACAGCCTACGGCGTAGGGTGTACGGTGCGCGTCGCCGCGTAACCTACGCCGTAGGCTCTGCGTTGGTGTAACGCGGAACCATAAATCAGCCTTTATTCTGGCGAGATCTGAAAAAACTTTGCAACGACGAGCGAGTGATTATGTACATTCACTGAGTGAATATTATGAAAGTAAAATATATATTTCTCGCTAGAAATGTAATCAAAACGCATTTTTATGCAGAAACTTACTCAAAGTATTGATTTTATTCACTAAAAAATGAGAAATGTCCACCATGTTTTTTTGTTTGATTCAGTCTGCAAATGATGACGTAAAGCATTCTGGGAAATTTTCTCTGGCCCTCCGTCGGCGAGTCAGCATCTGAAATCCCTCACTCTGGATTCATACACCCTACCCATCGTTATGTCCACTACCCCTACATGCAAAGAGGAATTGGGACACCACTACCCTCATGGGAACACGCAAAATTTAGGGGTAGGGCTGAAAAGTAGGACTAGGGGGGGGATTGGGACCGGCCCTAAGTTTACAGTCAGTGAAGAGGTATGCTTTTCATAACTTTCTCAAGCTCCAAACTGACAAACTGACGCAATATACCCAGATGTACATATGCAGAGTGGTCCTCCAGACTTCAAACACAAATCAACCCAGCCCATGCGTCTATCCCCATGTGGGGTCAACCGTGGCACTTGTTAGACAGGAAATAATTCGAAAAGGAACATCCTCCAATTGGCTCAGGCGTCACCTGACAAGCAGCAATGTGCCTGATTGGTTTAGGATGGTTACCAACAACGGCAGAGTAAGTGAGGATCAGCGGGAGGCCAAACAGGGTGCTCACCACAACACACAGAAAATGACTACAGATCAAAGTTGGGTTAGTTGGGGATCTTGAGCTGGATGTCGACGTGATTGCACATACATGTACTGGGTTATCTGTTGGTCCTGTGATGGACTGCTGAGCTGTACAGGGTGTACTATAACAGCTGTGATAGACTTTAGCTTAGCATTTGTCATGAAGACTGTAGCTGCTGTTTAAAACACGGTGATGCAGCAGGTAGTGCAGCCGTCTCACAGCTAGAAGGTCCTGGAGTCAATTCTCGCTGGTGACGCTGTGGGCGCTGAAGTGCGTGTTAGTTCCCCCATGACTTCAGTTCCCACACCCTGGGTGGGGTCGGAGAAAGGGTCTTTCTGTGTGGAGTTTGCATGTTTTCCCCGTGTTCCCTTTCAATTTCAATTTCAATTTCAATGTATTTATTAAGTGACAGGGACTGTACATGTTAATGAACACAATTGTAAACATGTAGCCTATAGTTATAGCCATAGGCTAATTTCCACCATTCGTCCCTGTGGCAAATCAATGCCAAACATAAAACATAAAATCAGACACCAGCAAACAAGGAAGACAAGATATAGCGACGAAAGACAACATTTAAAAACAGGACTAAGCTAGATAAAATCAATAAGAAATAAAAACATGTTACAATTAATACCAGTAAGTGACCGTCACGTTTAAAGTGCTTAAGTGCAAGAGATTTAAAGTGTAGCTAATGTGAGCTACCCTCACAAAAACATGCAACAGTCCTGGACTCTACACTGCCCCCTCTGGCCAAACGGGGCGCCAGATGGGGTGGGGAGGATCTGGCCGGAATAACATGATCCTTCCACGAGCTACGTCCGGCTGGAGAATCCCCATCCTGTCTGGTGAAAAGAAGCTCCCCAAGTAAGGAGGAGATTTGAGCTCAGTGCAGGGCCCTCCCAGGGTTGGTATAAGGAGCACACTGCAAAAACTCAAAATCTTAACAAGAATATTTGTCTTACTTCTAGTTAAAATTTCTCATTTAAAAAATCTCATTACACTTAAAACAAGACTCATCACTGGAAATCAATTTTCACCTGTTTCAAGTAGATTTTCACTTAAAATAAGAAAAATCTGCCAGTGCTAAAAGATTTTTTTGCTTGTAATGAGAAGATAAATCTTGTCCCACTGGCAGATTTTTCTACTTATTTCAAGTGAAAATTTACTTGAAACAGGTGAAAATTGTAAAATAACAAGTTATTTTTCTGTTGATGACTCTTGTTTTAAGTGTAATGAGATTTTTTTGACTAAAAATTAGACATTTTAACTAGAAATAAGACAAATATCCCTGGTAAGATTTTGAGTTTTTGCAGTGCAATGCCCAGGACTTACTGGGTTAAGAAAATGGGCAAAAATCACAGGATAAAAATATTACATTTAAAAAAAAAAAAACATGTTAACAATTATATGTGCTTACAAAGTTGAGCCCATATCCTCTTTAGTGCAGAAGAGAAATGTCATATTTTGTTACACCACAATGTGTTAAACCAGTTTTGAGTGAAGCATTCTCCTGGGGTTTTACAGGGTTTTAATAATCAAACCTCATTAGTAAGAGTGCTTACTTTAGCCATGATAACACGGTTCTTCCTGCCAATACTGATCTCTTGTAGGGTTTCTACAAATATCACACACAAACCCAAATTTACACGGACAGCTTTTGTCAGTTTTTTATCTCCCTTGTTAGACGCAAGGATCTTTAAATTGTGGTGTAAACAACACAAAATTATTTATTGCACGTTTGAATTCAATATTCAGTAGATTTTCGTGAGGTGAGTAAAAATGGGCCAAATTCTTAAAATACAGGCTGATCGCCAAAGAAAAATAAATGATGGACGAAATAAGTTAGAAAGTGGAAATACTTTGCTCTCAGTTACTGTCAAAAGCAACATTTTAGACCCACCTGTTCAGGGAGTGACATTGTTACAGAAAGTTATTCTTATTTAGAAAATTATTGTTACGTATGTCTCATGATATCAGAGTCCTTGTTCTTTGTGTGTATTTTTACTAGATTTCGGTACAAATTGTAGCCTGCCAAAGCTCCCTTCATCATGGATGCCAATGTGTTTCAGTTGTTCGACTTGTTGGTTGGTCATAACCAGTGTTGGGACTAACGCGGTATTTAGTAACGCGTTACAGTAACGCTGTTAGTTTTGGCGTTAACTAATACTCTAACGCATTACTTTTTAAACTCAATTACCATTACCAAACGGTGCGTTACTCCGTTATTTCTGCAGCAACAGTGAAGCTTTTTTTCCCCACACGCGGAGACCGGAGGAAACGTAGTGTGTGTGTGTGTGTGTGTGTGTGTGTGTGTGTGTGTGTGTGTGTGTGTGTGTGTGTGTGTGTGTGTGTGTGTGTGTGTGTGTGTGTGTGTGTGTGTGTGTGTGTGTGTGTGTGTGTGTGTGCATTCAAAGACATGAGCGGTCATGGCGAGCCAAGAGAAGGCGAGTTTTGCAACATGGAGATATTGTCATTACAGTAATCCTGAAATCCGCGAAGTAGCAACCTTTTTTTTTTTTTTTTACAATTATTATAGAAGGCTTCAAATTGCGGAGATCAGCACCGCCTCGCACTTATTTCACTTCTGACTGCTGCTGCATCCTGACTCGCTCTGTAGCGTCTTTTTCTTCTAAAGCCGCGGTGCAGGTGTGTTTTTTCAAAAAGAACATAGTTATGGGTCGTTTTGTCGCAGTTTTTTCTTCTGGGCAAAAATATTCTTATAAACCGACATGCCACCATTGGTTATATCTGAGACTGTAATGAACGATTCATCAAAGGCTCCCGCTCTTGAGCTGCTGCTGAAGCTCATTGGTCGTTCTCAGCTTGTTGCTAAGCAACTAACGTTATTGACACAGGAAGTGAAGAAGCGGGGAGACTGTTTAGCCAATCAGAATGCAGAACACGATGCACAATGTTAATCCATACAGTACCTACTGAAATGAAGGCTAGAGGGGCATTAATGGGGGCATTTAAAATAATGTTGTTTTTTTAAAGGTATTGTGACATCATTTTTAACATGCTTTTAACACTATTAAAAGTCTTGGCCAACATCCCTCAAATGTGTCTAAAAGAGTGTAACAAGAAAAACTTCACTCTAGTACTCCATTCCTGGCTTTTTATTACAGTGTTTTTTTGCGCCGTGAAAAACGCTTCCTTTCCCCCCTTTCCTGTCAATCATTGCGCCGCTCCTCCTCCAAACCTCCTCCAACCCAGCCATACGCTCACAGCGGCGTCGGAGAGTTAAGCCGGGAGCGACAGGCGAAGCACGGAAAAGCAGCAGGGAGAACTACAGCAAACAATCATAAAAATAAAGGCATGCAAGCAGCAGTGTCCCCTTATCTTAAGTCCAGTCAGTGGCCGCGGGTCTTCTTAGCAGTTCTCCTCCGGTGATTAGAACAAAAGACGCTCTAAACAGCTCCGTGTTAAGCCTCATTTATGGTTCCGCGTTAAATCGACGCAGAGCCTACGCCGTAGGGTTCAGCGTACGATGCGCGTCGCCGCGTAACCCTACGCCGTAGGCTCTGCGTCGGTGTAACGCGGAACCATAAATCAGCCTTTATGGTGCGCTGGAGAGGAGAGGAGGCAGGGAGCTGGGTGGAGGGGGCGGTGATTTAGCGGATCTATACGTAACGACCCGCCACCAAACCACATGCGCCGTTTTTGCACAGTTATGCGGAAAATCCCAGAAAGCACACAATACACTGAATGTTAAAAGTTCGTTGTTTTTTGGGTGTAATTGATGTCAAGACACCCAACAAAACACAAAAAATGAAGAAAAATTTGTTTTTCATGTCACAATACCTTTAAGTAACTAAAAAGTTACTTTTCATAGTAACGCATTACTTTTTGGAGTTACTAACTGAGTTACTTTTTAATGAAGTAACTAGTAATGGTAACTAGTTACTATTTTTCAGTAACTAGCACAACACTGGTCATAACCTTTTCACTTGGTCTTAAGTTTGAAGTTTTGCTGAATGACAACATTTTCAAAAGGATGCATCAAACAGCACATCGCTCTAATATCTCCTTTCACTTCATCATCCTCAGGCTGCAGGATTTCTCCAGTTTGAGAGGGTATGTGTTCAGGTAATGACAATACCTGGAGCCTTTCCTGTGTATGACTGAAGAGAGAGAAATAGAGACTTTCTCACATTAACTTAAATTCATTGTGTCAGATTTGGGAAAGTTTTGCACATTGTCAGGCTTTGAATTACACTCCTTCCATTTTCTCACTTGGCGTTGGTGCTTTGAACTCTGTAACCCGAAACACTTTTGTATGACCTGAGATGTTCATCTGTATTTTATTTGGTTTTTCTTCTGTGCACTGGCTGTGATCCGCTGCTGGCTGAAGCCATTCTCATGTAACCTATATTATTTCCTAAGGATTCATGAAGTTTTCAAACTGAACTGGCACCTTTGTCCAAACCTTGTGACCTTTTAATTCCCGCCACTTCCGCAAACATTCCTCGCGTCTCAAGAGTTGTTTCAAGAGTGTGTACTTTATGAACCAAAGTGAATTAACATTTACTTTAAAAATAAGACTATTCTATAAACATATTACAGAACTTAAGTGGGACACGGTGGTGTAGTTTACCATATTTTGTCTTTTTTGGAGAAGGGAGTTTAAATGTGTAAATTGGGGGACAGAGCAGCAAACCTGCAGGCACTCGTAGCAGTTCTAATGCTTGCTTTATTCATCTTTTCCCTCTGTAATTGTGGATGGCAGACCCTGAACCACATGGGAATATTTTGAAAGTGAACACACTGGTGCTAGTCCCTTTCTTTGGTCAAAAGGCAGGAACACACCATGGACGGATCACAGGGCCACATATAGGCTCAGTCCTATGGGCAGTTTAAAAATAACCAATTAGTTTAATACGTTTTTGAACTGTTGGAAGAAGAAACCCCATGCAAGCACAAGGGGGGGCGGGGGCACAAAAGCTCCACACAGAAAGACCCCTGCTGGGATTCAAACCAGGAACCGTTTAGCTGTGAGGCAGAAGCCCTGACCACTGAGCCACTTTGCTGCTAACATGTGTGCACGTTAATTTTTTAAGAATAGGCACACTTTTCAAAAATTAAATACTGCTGAATTATTGCAAGTGTGGTTGAAAACCGGGCGATTTTCTGGAATAAGTTGTCTGTTATTTTTATCCTTATTTTTTTTCCAAAACCTGCACTGTAAGAAAAAAAAACGCTGTTTTTACGGAAAAAAACTGGCAGCTGTGATTGCCAGAATAATACTGTAAAAGATACAGCGGATTGTAAAACACATTACAGAACAACCTGTAAATTTGACAAGTTTAAACTGCAATCCTTTACAAAATAACATCATACAATTTACGTACAAAACTGGTAAATTCAACATCCATTTTCAGCCAAATTAGCATGACTATCCCTTCATTAAAGCTATTTTCTCCTGTACAATTTACATGCAGCCATTGCTTATTTTGCATCTAATCCCATTACATTTCACTGGAAAACATAAAAATAAAGGTATTATTAATCGGTAAAAGCCTCAATATAAGACAGTAATTTGACTGAATTTTTCTGCTTATTTTATTGAAAGATTGTGTGTTGTGTAATATATTTTGTAGTATTAATAGCGGCGTTTTGTTGTGAAATAAAGATCTACATACTACCATTGAATTCTTTGAGTAATGTCTTCATTAAATGAGTTATTACCAGTTAGACAGACAAACTCTGACACAATGTCAACAAAGATTTTCATCTGTAACATTTACGCTCCTTCACCGTTGCTATATTCCTAAATTTCTCAGAGACATCAGGTTTATTTAGCTTTTCTATAAAATTCCCTTATCAAGTGGAGTGAATATGAAGGAAAACCTGCCAAAGAGGGAGAATGTACCTCAGCAAATGTTTAATTTATTGACCTCGAGCTCGCAGGCCATCTGGTCCCTACACTCTCACTTCAAACTGCACTCCTGTGGATGTTTCGCCACAAAATGTTGTTTCAAGTCATCCACTGTTAAGTACAAGTGTGTTATTATGTCCTCCTCGTGCATTGATGCCGGCTCTGTCCCTCTGTTTTTTGAGTCTGAATGGAAGAAGGCTGCTAGAGTTGGATGGTTATTTTGAGAGCCACTATAATAATTGAAAAAAAAAAACATATCTTATTGTAGTATGAAATTGGCTGAGGACTCTAAGTAACTGTGAACCCCCCTTCCCTAGAGATGGACTTATGCACATTAACAAAGCAACGTATCTTAGTCTTTCCCTTTTAGTTGTCACCACAGCAGATCATTATGTTGATGATTGTACTGTTTTGTTTTTCATCCGATGCCCTTCCTGGCCCAACTTTTGCCATTTTTCTCAGTTTGTGTGTGGTACTATGAGTGGTTGGTTCATTACCCAGATACTCTTCAATAAAAAGAGTTAATCTGGTTCCTCTGGGTCAGTTCCAACGGGTGCATTGTGATTGGTTCGGTACGTTTTGTACTGTTTGAAATGGAGGTGAACACTTTGGCATGCGATGAGGCTGGGGATCGACTCGACGCACATCACCACACCCAAACAACTCATGAAAAAAAGAAAAAAACTAAAAATGAAGATATGACATATGAAGATTTTTGCAAAAATGAAAGCTTGAGTTTGATATGAATCCATTTTCAAAAGGCGGCTCAATCATCACTTATTGCGGGTGCTGTTATTGGTAATAATGAAAGAAAAAATCAGAATGAGAAGACATAACATTTTGGCAAATGACAGAATTAACACAAATCATGCAACTCAAACAGTTTTGGCAGCTTAAATCCCAGAGATCCTGATTTAAAGTTCCAGTTTACGTGGAAGCTTAGGTCTTTTTTAAACCCTGCTGTTGAATCCAAGAATGTTGGTTGAGGAACATCCTTTAGCGTGCTGAACATTTTTTTGTTTTATGCATTATTGATGTCTTTTTTTGTGCTCCAATAAAGTCATGTATCACTGTAATAGGATGCACCTTTTGCAGAATCTATAAGATCAACAGCACATCCGCATTCCCCAGTACAGATAATTGTATTAAAATTAGACTTTTTTTTTTTCAAAATTGCAACAAATCAGAGATATTAAAACTGTTTACAGCATTAATCCTACAAAACAGTGTCCACATTTCTCTCCTGCTCTAGTAAAACTGAAGTTAATGGTCGCTGTAAACTGAAAATTGCTACAGTGTACGGTATATATGTTGTATTTGTTCAAAAAAGGAATGAATATCACAACCTGGTAAAAATTTGTTAAACATAGAAGAAAAAATACTAATTTCTATCACATACTGTACACCAGAAACGCACATCTTTTGAAATAAAGTAGTTTCATAAAAACACCCAGCCCAGTTAGGATCTGAGAAAAGATA
Source organism: Cololabis saira (assembly GCF_033807715.1). Classification (NCBI taxonomy): domain Eukaryota; kingdom Metazoa; phylum Chordata; class Actinopteri; order Beloniformes; family Belonidae; genus Cololabis; species Cololabis saira. The sequence goes on from NC_084606.1 coordinate 32,574,241, forward strand.
CAGATGAGTACAATCTTATTAGATCTACTGTATGTGCCTAATAAATACATTATTTTATTTTTTTATTTTTAAGGCATGAAAAATACAAATGGGATATTTTTTATTTAGGCAATAATATAAGTCTTGGGTAATGCTTTAACTGAAATCTCCTCTCATAAGCGATTCTCCCATGTGAGCTATTATCAGCAAAACACAGTCTAGACACAGACAAATCCAAGGCCAGAATAAAACATAAAGCACTACTGAAATAAGTGTTCGTGATCTTAATGCACATTATTGCTATGTCCCAGGGATAAAACACTTAAAAGTCAGTCATGAAGAAGAGAAAGCCTAAGGGCTCTTTAGGCTGGGTACATGTCCGTGATGCGCTGAACTACTTTAGCTGTCATGCAGCAATATCTCAGAGCCTTCGCTGGGTGCACTGATGCTTGGCTTAAGCCATTAAGAAGCGCCCTGGTTAACTGAAACCGACAAAACTTCTGATTCCAGCCTTATCTTAGAATAACACCCATGGCAATTGTGAAGCTGTCTTTTCTCATTTCATCCAGCCCGGTCCCACAACTGTATTTAAACCTGACACAAATGCAGAAGAAGATGCTTCACGATTCCTACAACAGTTGCCCAGAGAATTAAATTAAATGGAAAACATTAAAAGGGAAATCAGATCTGGCGGACAGTTGCAGAGGAAAAGGGAGCTTTAGCCTTAACAATTGCTCGACTAGAGTGCCAGACTAAAGGGCGTAGAAGTGCCATAACACAAATAAAGTACAATGGCATTTGGCCACTTAAAGCCTACGGGTACTCCAAAGGGTAAAGTGTCAGATGGTTTCAGCCTAACATTTGCCAAGAGCTGCTCTTTGTCAGAGATCATGCAGAGCAACGATAAAGGGTGATGAGATGATTACAGCTGAGTAGAAATGTTAACGCTGGGCATGTTAGGAGTTCAATTTGCACATGACACCGCATAAAATGTGGTGTGTAAGCTTAAGATGACATCTTGTGCAATGCAACTACTGAAGTATGACAAAGGATGATGGATTTAAAATGCTGTAGCTGTGGACGGATTGACTGAAGCAGAAGAGGAAAATAAAGTATTCATTGTTTTACACAGCGGAATGGAAAAGTGCTCGGAGAGCGTATCCTCCACCGAGGACCATGTTGTGTTTCAAAATTTTAATGAAAGCAATCTCGCTCCGAAGCAACATTTTGTCGGTTTACATAGAGGAGTTTGTGGTTTCACTGAGAACATTTCTACAGGTGGAGAGGTTTGGGATGAGAAGCTGTCAGGATGACCTGCCTACTGCTGTGGAAGCTCCCTTACAAGCAAGTATGCAGGCAGACTGGACGCTTGTGGTCTCCTTTTATTCTACAAAGTATATAATGTTGGCACACTGAAATGGAAAAGAATGATAACATGAGAGGGAATAATAAAAAGGGGGTTACCATGCTGGAGGGGGAAAAAAAGTAAAAAAAAAAATAACACAACTTTTCTTATGTGCCTCCTTTTGGGTCTTTTTCTTAAAAACAGGGTGATGATGGAGTATACTGTTATATTTGGATCTTTTTACTTGTAATCAAAAACTTTTATTAAATGTAGTGTCGATCGGGTGACCGATCGATCAGGCCCGATCACAGCATTTTCAAAACATCGGTATCGGCTAAAAAAGTATCGGGACATACCTAGTTATTAATGTTTTTAGTATATATTAAATCGTTTTGTATATGTTGCATTTAACGTCACTTCCGGCCACCGGCTGGAAGTGACGAAGTAAGCGAAACTAATGCTGCATTCCATTTACCTCGGAAATCGGAACTCGGAACTGTTCCGATAACCGTTCCCGATAACTCACAGCCGAGTTATCGGGGTTCCAGTTACAAAGTCGGAAAACAAGATGACCACGTCCACGAAAGCTGTTCTAGCGCTTGCCTTGTCCGAATACAAGCAACTTCTGGACAAATATGCGATCCTTCTGCAACTTTCCAACACGGTGGGTGAAGAGGAAACAGAAAGGAGCCCAGCTCTCTTCTACTTACCGTACTGTTTACAGCGGGGGCAGCCATCTTGGAATGTTAACTCGAGGGTGGTGAAGATTCTCCGACTTTCCGAGTAGGAAATCCCACTTCGAAGGGCGTTACAGTTGAAAATTCCGACTCAGAACTCGTAAATTCCGACTTCCGAGGACAAATGGAACGCGGCATAACATGGTTTACATGTTTGAATTGTGACATTTTATATCTGTTCATTTTCATTAAGCTGCTGCTATTCATTTCATGCCATTCAGAATGTTGCACTAAGGTTAAGCCAAAAAGTATTTTAATTTTCTTGTGTTTGTGAGTTTGACTGGATGTCATTCAACTACCTCTTTTGAAGTTAAATTTATTCATTTTTGTTATTGCACTATTTTGCACTTTTTCTTTTAGTTTACAATTTCATGTTTTTACATTTTGTGGCACCAGTGCTGATACGTTTTGTTGAAATAAATGTCCATTGTTCTCCAATGGACAATAAAAGAAACTTGGGATCATTTAATTTTAGTCCTCCTTTTTCTTTTTTCTTTTTTTAAATTAATTGCCAAAATGCATCTGATCGGGTAAAAGTATCGGAAATGTATCGGGAGCCAAAAAAAGTGATCGGATCGGAAAAAATCGGGATGGGCAGATACTCAAACTCAAGTGATCGGGATCGGATCGGGAGCTGAAAAATCCTGAACGGGACAACCCTAATTAAATGTTTATGTAATTGTTGCGTTAGGTCCCTGCAATAGACAAGCGACCTGTCCAGGGTGTACTGTACCTCCGCCTTTCGCCCAAAGAGAGCTGGGATTGGCTCCAGCTGAATTTTGTGATCCTACACAGGAATAAGTGGGCACAGATAAAGGGTGGATGGATGCTGTTTAAGGCTACTTTCAAAATGTCAGCAAAAGTTGGATTTTTAGCATTTCAACGGTGGTTTCAATGCATTTCCAACCTGATTTGCAAAGATATGTCACAACCTGAACCGCCTGATTGCATAAATAAGATTTCAAGTGGTTTTTATGGTATTATCAATGTGAAACAGTTAACTACAGAAAGGAGGGGGTTCCTTCTTTAGCTAGCCTTAGCTGTCCTTTAGCTAACAACAGCTACCAGAAATAATGTAGCACAGAACATGTCCCTCTGTCTCTGGCACAAAAATCTGCTCACCAGCTCCAAATTACCATTTGGGAAAGCAACACAGCCCGTAGCAAATGCTCCACTTTGGTTTATTTACATCTATTATGTGCACATACAGTAGGTTATCGTAGCAACCACACACAGATCTGGTAAGATCACTTGCAATATTTAATGTTAAATGTCGGTCAGACAGGAAGGATTGTGAGTGGAAATACTGACAAACAGGTTTTGGCTGTCAGCGGGAACATATTTCCTCTGTGTCTTGTGTTTTGTAATCCAGGCCCTGTGTTATAGTTGCCACCTGAGCAAATCGTGCAAGTCAAAACAAGACTCAGTCAGGCAGTGACAAGTGGACAGTTGTCCAGATTTATTTGTATGTATTTATTTTACTAGATACACTATGCCCCCTAGCCAAAACAGTTTGAAAGACACTTGACCTTTTGGTTGTAGGATAGCGAATAGTCCAGACTGGAAGTGTAGCAAAAGTCAATTGTCACTGTATGATGATGATGCCCAAAAACATTCAGAGAATGAAAGTATGGCAATATTTTTTTACAGAACAGACTAGCACCAATGAAGCCTTAGTTAACACTATTAGTTTTGTGCTCTAAAACTGGTGTATTACACTTTGCCCCTTCCCTGTCACCTTCCTTTAGTGTATGTGACAGCTGACTAACTAGGATGGTCTCAGATGTCTGCTAGGCAGTATCTAGTATGTGCTAAAAGGAAATGTTTGCAGTGCTTTTCATTCAGATTTCCACTCTGGCATGGCTGCTGTCATGATGGACAACACCTAACCTTAGGCAGCTGCTCGTGTTGCCCATAAACTTAAATCTGCCTAATGAATTAAACTGGACAGGAAGTATTACATTTGCCTTTGCCTTCTCTGACTGGGTAGCTTGTTTACATGTTCAGTCTCTGTGATGGAGAGAAGCATCTGTCCATTCGGCAAACACTCCTGTGTTGTTATTCCTGACACTGTAACCACTGAATTTGAACTCTGAAGATTTGCAGTTTGGAAAACAAACTTCTCACACTCATCAAAGCCTCCCGTCTCTTCATAATCAGGAAAATTAAAGTTATCAATTCAGCTGGATCTTGGCAGTTCATGGTGATCAGGCGACTGAGGCCACGTTTACACATAGCCGGGTATTTACAAAAACGGATATTTTCCCCTCTACGTTTTGAAAAATATCCTCGTTTACACGAACCCGCATACATACGCTGTTAAGGTGCTATGAGCATCCAAACCTGCAGGGGGCAGTGTAACGAGAAGCGTAAAGTCATTCTAGCCAATCAGAATCCTTGAAAAAAAAGTCAACAAATGACACGTGTGAAGCCTGAATAATATGGTTCCGCGTTAAATCGACGGCGTAGCCTACGTACGGTGTGCGTCGCCGCGTAACCTACGCCGTAGGCTCTGCGTTGGTGTAACGCGGAACCATAAATCAGCCTTGACTGCCAGTTACTTCCAAGACGGAACGAGAGTCTTTCGTTTGGAGTGACAGAGAAGTGGAGTTACTTTTAAGTGTGACTTTAGAATATAAAACAGGTAAAATACAAGAAAATATTGACGGTGGCCAAACAAATTGTAAACACAGGTCGCACAAATGATGCTGGTGACGTTTCTGTTGCATAATGTGACGTTCTGAAGCCTAAATCTCCGTTTCCCTCTGTTTAAATTTTACAAACAAACGTGAAAACTGAGTTTTTGAAAATCTCCACTTTGGCCGGAGTTTTCAGAAATTATGGTTTTTGGAGACTTTGAGCTTCGTTTTCGTGTAAACGAACGGCCAAAATGCATGAAAACGCCACCGTTTTTGCTCCGTTTAAACAGGGCCTGAGGCTTGCTCAGAGGAAGAACTTGATGATGGACTGGTTTACTTCTGTCCATTTTTTGGGAATAGTTATTTGCACATCCAGAGTCAATACAAAACAAGCCTTTTTAATTTCTTTTTACTATCTTTTTTAATACTCTCTATTCATACTGGTAATAAAGATAACTCGCAATGCACATTCACTCAAACCAATGAAGCACATAGTGAGTCCGTAAAACAGCACAATTGGACTTCTTCCAAGATGGCTGCGTCCTTGTGGAAACAAATGTAATATATGACTAAAAACTACTTAAATAATAAATTTAAGTGTACCGCCGTAACTTACTGTGTAACTTTAGAGACGTGTTTCCTTGTACGGGGTCCTAGAAATGGGTAACAAACATACAAGTGCCATAACATCCAGTTACTCTCACACCACACAAGACAAGAAACACTGTATGAGTGATATGCTGCTGCTATTTGTATATAAAATATCAATACCATCACCTCTGAACCCTCACTCATGTTTGCTATCAAGCATTTTAACAACATGGACTGTTTTAGCAGATGGACTTTGTTCAGTTGCTGGTGGTTCATCTGAGACCAGCAGCAGTCACCGCAACGGCTCCATATTATGGAAATGAGATGGTTTGGTTTGGTTTTAGCTTATATCTCGGTGTCTTCGTGTCCCGCAGATACCGCACAGTTACGACCCGGGAAGCACCATCTACAAAATGCGACACGCATAATTGCACGACGACTTATTTGTCTTTCCTTATGCATCACACAGTGGGTTCACGGCATCCAGCCGATATCAGACCAGAACAACACAGCTCCTAGACAATTTTTTAAAACAAATGCAGTTTAGAAAGGTCAGTGTTTCCATCACAGCATGCTCATGCTAACAAGTTAATTACGCATAGTCCTGTGCACATGAACTTTAAGCTTGTATTTATAGTCAGTGGAGATCTGCTGTTAGGTGCACTGAGCTAATTATGTGATGATAAATCTCCAATGGCATGAGGTAATTTTTCACTGCTCTTTAAAGATAGTAGAGGATATGGCAGATAGCTGCTTGAAGCCCTTGCGAGTCAGCAGCGGCCAAGCTAAATGTGGCAGCAAGTGTCAGGCCAAATCAATACACGCTTCCCAGGATTCCTTTGGTGCTATAATCCAGGCAGGAGTGGGCACTGACCTTGGGGAAGGCGGAGCTTTTGCTTTCTTGCCCTGTTTTTTTCAAAAGGAGCCGCTCGTTTGGATATGAGACTATTGTGCGCAAGCTAATTACTTTATCAAAACAAAAGCTAAATTTGTTCTATAGCCTGCTTAATTAATTGATGATGGATGTTAAAACGCTCTCTTTTTGACACAAAATATGCAGAATTCTTTTCAGGCCGTTGCAAAAATTGGTTGTGACCTGTTTTAAAGGCTTTTGTGAAGATAAATGTTGCCTTAAGATGTACACTTTTGGTCAAGTATCTCATGTTAGCAGTGATTGGAGTCTATGGACTGAGCTGCATTTGCTGATATTTCTTTGAGACAGAACCCCGTTGTCTTCCAGCTGATTTCACTGATCCCATTAAGTCATAATCTTGTATTATTTGCTTTAAAATAACAAGAGATAATCCTGGCATCAGGCAAATCAGCCATGAAATTGAGGAATCTCTCGACTGCACTGCAGTAAGCTCATTGCAAGGATTGTGCAATAATAACATTACAATGAAAAAGAAGTTAAAATGCACAGCTTTTAGCATTAATATTCAGCATAAAAACAAGCTTATAACAATGTTCCCTGTGAGTTTTTGAACCGCTTTTCTTTCTTTAACAGGAGCAAATAGAACCTCTTTCCCCCCTCACTCACCAGGAGACATCATTTAATCCAGGACGAGGAGGATTTCCAGAACATCACATCTTCCCTTGTAAGCAGTGCTCACTTACTTAAGCCATCAGCCAGTCATTAAAAATGTAAAATTAACGTTTTTGAAGTGGAACATGATTCAGTGCTGCGCTCAGGAGGCAGCGGAGCGTGATGCTTGCATATGAAATGCATTTGGTCATCCCCCTGGCAACAAGGAAGGAAAAGGTCGACTGAGTGAAACAAGAGCAGATTGCTTTTATTCTTTATTTAAAGAGTTATTCTAGACACCAAGTCACAGGAAAATCCTTCGTGCTCAATTGAGGCTGTTGGAGGATGATGAAATCTTTGATCTCCCTGGGAAGTATAAAAGCAGTTATGGGGTTTTTTTTATTATTTTTTTTTTATTTCCAAATCATAGAACATCAAACTGTTTTTAAAATGATAAGCACCATATGTCCAGTTTTGGATGGAGACATGTTTTTAACTAACAGTGAATAAAATAAAGACACATTTGGAAGAATTACATTTCTTTATCTTTTGATGTAACCACGGTGCAGCTGTGGTTCAGTGGTAGAGTAGTAAATAAACTTATTATACTGTATATAGTGCATAATGTATACGAGTATATATAATATGGTGCTGAATGAGTGTTTGAGTGAATGAAAAATACATTTTAAAGCACTTGTAGAACCCAGACAAGGTTAAGAAGGTCAGCATATAAGTGCAGACCATTTACCATTAAACATCTACAAGAGGTGTCTTTGTGGTTAAGCTCAATGCATTTGCTAATAGGCAGGATCTCTTGTGCAGTGCACTCTTACTCACACTAATATTCTGCCCCGGGCCGTTGCCGCACACAAATGTACTTGTACTAATGTGCTCCGGATGTGTTTAAAGTAATGTGTTCCATATTGTCAGTTTTCTGCAGGGTTTACTTTGCATTGCTCTCGGTGTGCAAAAGATCTCCTTATGCTGAGGTTAATGGATGATATTAGCTCATAATAGATGCGTATATGGTGCTATTGATACGTACCATTAACAACCAAGAAATGACAGCAGAGGTCCCAGAAGTATCTTTGTAATTTGTAAATTTTTTGACCTGAAAACTGTATAAAAGTGTATGAAAGTCAGTCCATTGAAAGGCATTTGTATAATCAACCGAACCACTCAACTGCCACTCACTGTAGTTTTTTTTGTGGTCTACAGGTCTAAAGTCTCCAATTTGGTCTTTAACTGCCCATTTTTCCTTCAAGAGAAAAACACAACCACATTTGGGCACGAGGGGGGAGAGCTTTACCTGCTAATAACAGCGCTGGGCCGGTGATAGATACGGAAATGTCATCTGAAGTGCCTTGAGATGAAATTTGTCATGATTTGGCGCCATATCAATAAAGCTGAATTGAAATTCATTTGACAGCAGAGGTGTCAAGTAACGAAGTACAAATACTTTGTTACCGTACTTAAGTAGAAATTTAGGTTATCTATACTTCACTGGAGTAATTGTTTTTCAGACTACTTTTTACTTTTACTCCTTACATTTTCATGCAATTATCTGTACTTTTTACTCCTTACATTTTAAAAACAGCCTCGTTACTCTATTTCATTTCGGCCTTTAATAAAAACTATCCAGTTAAATTGCTCCATCCGGATAGAGTGAATTTGGTTGTGGTTGTTTCAGATGTTCTTGTCCAGTTTTGTTCTTACATCCGTTCCCTCAGATTCCTGCAACTAAACTTGGATGTACATTCCAATAAAGGTTAGGATAAAAGATAACATGCCTCTGAAGTTTGACTTTTTGCACCATTACAATACTTATAGACAACTAGTCATCATATCTCCTGCTCTCTGAAACACATGTTAATGCTCAATAGTACACATATATGATTCTTTAATATATTTGCATTATACTAAGATGCATTATACTAACACGGCACTTTAAAAACCCCATATTGTACATTTCTGTTTATATTGTTCATTTCTGTTTATACATTTTATCTGTCATCTGTCATCCTACGTCACTTTTTGTAAAGACTCATATCCGGCACTTTTTAATCCTCATTTCTGTTTATTTCTGTTTATACATTTTATTCTATCTCTTATTTTATCTCCATATATTTGTTTGTTTTTATATTTTTATTTTTACTGTATTGCACCAATCACCACAACAAATTCCTTGTGTGTGTTAACAAACTTGGCAATAAACCCTTTTCTGATTCTGATTCTAATTCTGATTCTGATTCATTTTCAATGGCTTTTGTCCTTAATGGCTTTTTCCCCCTTACATTACTTTTACTTTAATACTTTAGTTTTGAAACCAGTACTTTTATACTTTTACTTGAGTAAAAAACTTGAGTTGATACTTCAACTTGTACAGGAGTATTTTTAAACTCTAGTATCTATACTTCTACCTGAGTAATGAATGTGAATACTGAAGACACCTCTGATTGACAGCCAACGTTTTAGACAGGTGTATCTGTAATTCACTTTACATTTGAATGATTACTCTATCCTGTTCTCTGTATGCAGTGTGTGTGTGTGTGTGTGTGTGGTTTATAAAACTAAAACTCTTTAAGAGACTCTTGGAGAACAATGTTGGAGACTGAAATCTCTTCGATGTCAATTACTCCCATGAGACAAAGGAAAGCTTTGGTGGAATGAACACTGATTAAATTAAGCTGATTAACAGCAAAACCCTCTGTTGAAAAGATATTTCCAACTCATCTGAAAATAACAGAATAACAGTGATGAATGAATGAATGAACGCACATGCGATCTAAGTTCAATGGTGAATGAGCTGTACTCTTTGACTTTTTGGGTGGGCTCAAAGTGGTCGGCTTGGCTTGAAAGTACAGTTATAGCACAGGGAAGCACTATACGAGCACATGTAAAGGAGTCTCACTTCTGCAAATGTTGACTCTGCACTTCACACCATGCACCTCAAAGCGCAGCACACTGACAGCATTCAGCATCCAGGCAATCTGTCGCTCTATAAACGGACTTTTTACACTTTGTTGGGATCCCGTCCGAATGAGAATACGCAGGGCATTTTATCCTCTGTTTTCTTGGTTAGCTGGCTAACTTTTTCTACACGTATGATTAGTTCCTTTGAAAAACAGCAACAGTGTTGTCTCTGTTTTGCTATTTTGTACCTGAGCCTTTTTCTGATAAACTGAGGTTTTTTTGAAAGACTCCAAACTGATGACAAATTATTTAAGAAATTGTGAAAAAAATATTTGCATTAAAATTTAAGAGGTGGGCGATGCATACGTATATAACTGGATAATTTACCCTTTGAGCTAAATGACTAAACACCATCCATGTATACTTCTTGCCGGTTACAGTGTTACGATGCAGAAACCCTAATGTCAGGGGCGTCAATTGGGTATGAAGGTATGGCAGCCGCTACACCTTGGCTTCAAGGTAAAATGTAAATATTTGTTTTTTAAATACATTTATGGAATTACTCTGTGTCTATTTGTATTGATTATTCTATTACTTAATACATATCGATTTCAATAGTTATTATACACTGCAAAAACTCAAAATCTTAAGAATATTTGTCTTATTTCTAGTTAAAATGTCTAATTTTTAGTCAAATAAAATCTCATTACATTTAAGACAAGACTCAAAAACAACAATTTTCACCTGTTTCAAGTAGATTTTCACTTAAAATAAGTGGAAAAATCTGCCAGTGGAACAAGATTTTTTTGCTTGTAATGAGAAGATAAATCTTGTCCCACTGGCAGATTTTTCTGCTTATTTCAAGTGAAAATTTACTTGAAACAGGTGAAAATGGTCAAATAACAAGTTATTTTTCTGGTGATGATTCTTGTTTTAAGTGTAATGAGATTTTTTGACTAAAAATGAGACATTTTAACTAGAAATAAGACAAATATTCCTGGTAAGATTTTGAGTTTTTGCAGTGAGCGAGACTGCATTTGAAAAAGTTCCAATTTTCTTGACCACATAGATAAGCTACATAGCAGACTTCTGTGATGAGTATTAGCTGGACGTGTTGATTGATACTCTAGTTAAGTTCTGTGACTCGTAACCTTGCCGTACCTTAGCTTTGACTGAATTGACGCCACTGCCTAATGTGCACAATTGTGGAATAGAAACGCAAATAGCAGAAGTACTGATATACGCCTATATGTTACTTATACAAAACACATGGCTGTTGATGCATAGAGCTGTCTGGGTTGAGAGGTTCCTTCAAATATTTGTTTCAAAGTTTACTTAGACGGGACAATGCATATTACTACAACACTACATTAAGCAGTGTGAATACACCGGGTTTAGCAGAAATGCTAGTTTCCACCTGCAGTCTCCACAAACAACCAGACACACTCACACTCACACTTACGGGCAATTTAGAATGACCAATTAACCTAGCATGCATGTTTTTGGACTGTGGGAGGAAACCCACGCAAGCACGGGGAGAACATGCAAACTCCACACAGAAAGGCCCTGCTGGGCCTGGGAGTGGAACCGGGGACCTTCTTGCTGTGAGGCAACAGTGCTAACCACTAAGCCACCGTGCTGCCCATGAGCTTTATCAATGTCTTGATATTTGAAATGCGAAGTTGAAAATAAAAGAGGCTTACATTTACATAAAAGCCAAGTATGTACAGTTGTGGTTTGGTCTTTTCTTTAAGCTGAATGTAAAAGATGAACCTTTAATCTCATCTTTAAAGCACCGATTAAAAAGAAGAAAAAAAAGCTGTAAGGGGTCTGTTTGTTATGCATTTATGTAACAAAGCGAGGGCTGAAATATCACCGCATTTCCATCTGCTAAATATTGCGTTCTGTATTTATTTCAAAATCCACTGTCATGTGGTCCGAGGCTCCGACTGGAGCAAGAGGAAATGTGCAACGTGAGATGAGCTGCGTTTTCATCCCTCTTACTAGAAATACTATTTGTGGCCTAAATAATTTTCACAACTTCTCAAAGCTCCTGCTGTGAAGTTTTTTTTGGAAAAAAAAATAAAAAAAATAAAAAAATAAGGAACAACCTTTTCACTGAGGTTTTTTAGCGGCACAAACATTTCCTCTTCTTGTCATCATCAATCATAATTAAGCAACAATTTCTTCACCTTGCATCAATTTGTGCCATTGAGATCAAACAGTGGTGTTAATAGGCACCCAGATTTCTCTAAACTTAATCTGTATCATGTGTTATGAGCTACAGTCTTTCATGCCCAGGTCTGCTCAGGTTGTACGGCGTTTGTCACCGAGACGATGTCGCCCTGCAGCTAGAGGCAAATACGCTCCTGTATATCCTTTGAAGGTGCAAATAAACAGTTGATAATTAAACTCTGTCTTTCTTTACCTTTAGCTGATTTTCAATGTTCGATGGTAACATTTGCATAAAGTCATGTCTGGTTTTTAAAAATGGTCGCAGTCCTAATCGATATTGACAAGTGAACAAGCTCAAATAATCATTGTTTCAGTCACAACACAAACTGGGTCTTCAAAGGTTTCGCCCTAGGTGTAATTACGCCAAATTACTCACACCGGTGGACCCAGTGGACCGGGAGCTCTGTTTTTCAGCCTGGTGTACCTTTAAACAACACACGAGACCATGCTATTAATTGACGTTGCACAATGGGATAATTAACGGAAACAGGAAACCCCCACATGCATCATGCCATTCATACCAGGTTGATTAAAAAGTGCAACTGTTGCCAAATAACCGATTCCCCGTATATCAGAGATTAAAACCACAAGTCTTAAATATTTAATAGTAGTTAATAGTTTTAATAATAGTTTTATTAATCATCTGAGCCACAGATGAACAATTTATGGTTCTACAAAGGGAAAAAAAAGTTCAAACTCACACATGATCAGACTGTAAAACACATTCAGTTGGGGACTTTTGAAATGAAAGTCAAGCTTATTCAAGATAAACACCCAGGTTCAGGTACAATAAACTGTAATAGCCAGGGGCGAAAATCCCGGGGGGGACAGGGGGGATAAGTCCCCCCCATTAGTAAAGCTGTCCCCCCCTAGAATAATTTGAGACAGAATTAATAATTTTGGAACAATGCAGTAGTATTTAGTAGTGATGCACCAAAATTAAAATTTGTGGCTGAAACCGAAATCGAAAATAATAATAAACAGTAAAATCTCATTACACTTAAAACAAGAGTCATCACCAGAAAAATAACTTGTTATTTGACAATTTTCACCTGTTTCAAGTACATTTTCACTTGAAATAAGTAGAAAAATCTGCCAGTGATACAAGATTTATCTTATAAGCAAAACAATCTTGTTCCACTAGCAGATTTTTCTACTTATTTTAAGTGAAAATCTACTTGAAACAGGTGAAAATTGTTGTTTTTTTTCCAGTGATGAGTCTTGTTTTAAGTGTAATGAGATTTTTTTTAACTAAAATGAGACATTTTAACTAGAAATAAGACAAATATTCTTGTTAAGATTGTGGGTTTTTGCAGTGCATTATGTCAGATGTGCTGTATTATTGCCACCTTCCACCTAATACCATTGTTTTGTATTGCTCTAAGAAAGGTCTTCTGCCTGTTTGCGAGATAGAGATGGAAATGTCAAAATGCTGTATTAAAGGAAGGCTAAAACTTTTATTCCTTGTCCCCCACTGGATTTATTCTCTAAAATTTTACTGTTTATTGTCCCCCCCAACTATGAAACAGGATTTTTGCCCCTGGTAATAGCTATAAGTTGGAGTCGTCATCCAAATACGAGTGTTATTGAACCACATCTTAAAGATAGGCATTAGTCCCCCCATACCTAGGAGGTGTAACACTATAGTGTTGAGAAATATTGTAAGAAAGTGATTTCTCCAGACGAAAGGCCATAAGGCCAGCGTTGTTCCTTACATAATCTGTTTGTAGTTAGCAGCAGGCATTTTGTTTCGTACTCTCATGTACTGTAGTTTGAGCACCCTGTCACTTTAAACTAAAGTGAGCGCTGAGAATGCTAATGCCTTCAGAGTTGTATCCTGTGGGTGTTTTGTCTCAAATCAAACCCAGAGAGACGTAAAGAAGAGCCAGGCACCAGCCCTGCCCACTTGAGAAAGGCTTAATCTAATCCTTCAACAAGTTTGGTTGGGATCACAGAGGTGGTAATACGAGCCTGACACTTTAAACACAAGTCATTTTTCTTCATAAAGTACAACCATTAGGGAATGCATATCAAAGAGATAGAGATTGTTGATCCTTAAGGCCAACAAGTCGCATTCATAAGAGTTGATTTGGAAGGTTTACTGGTTACTGGAACCTGGTGGAGAAGGTTTGAATCCCAAATAAAGATCTTAAAGTCACACGTTTCTGCTTCATTTTCACATTGTCTGCTTTAGAACAGAGATATGAATCATCTCGGGGCAACATGTGTCTTTGGACTATGCCAGGGGTCGGCAACCCAAAATGTTGAAAGAGCCATATTGGACCAAAAACACAAAAAACAAATATGTCTGGAGCCGCAAAAAATGAAAAGTCTTGTATCAGCCTTAGAATGAAGGCAACACATGCTGCATGTTTCTATATTAGTTATAACTGGGGGAAGATTTTTTTTTTCATTATGCACTTCGAGAAAAAAGTCGAAATGTGGAGAAAAAAGTCGAAATGTCAAGATTAATGTCAAAGTACAATCTTGAGAAAAAAGTCACAATGTTGAGAAAAAAGTCAAAATGTTGACAAAAAAGTCAAAATGTTGACAAAAAAGTCAAAATGTTGACAAAAAAGTCGAAATGTTGAGAAAAAAGTCGAAATGTTGAGAAAAAAGTCGAAATGTTGAGAAAAAAGTCGAAATGTCGACAAAAAAGTCAAAATTTCAAGAAAAAAGTCGAAATGTTGAGATTAATGTTGAAGAACAATCTCGAGAAAAAAGTCGAAATGCCGAGAAAAAAGTCAAAATTTCGAGAATAAAGTCAAAATATCGAGATTAAAAAGGAAAGGAAAAAGGAAGAAAAAAGAGAACAAAAGGGAAAAAAAGAAGAAAAAAAAGAAATAAAAGACGAAAAAAAGAGAAGAAAATAGAAAAAAGATGAAAAAAAGAAGAAAAAAAGGAAAAAAGAAAGAAAAAAGAAAGAAAAAAAGGAAAAAAAAGGTCAAACATTTTTGAAAGAGCTCCAGGAGCCACTAGGGCGGCGCTGAAGAGCTGCATGCGGCTCTGGAGCCGCGGGTTGCCAACCCCTGGTCTATACTAATGTACTAATTATAGCTGGATGATTAATGTAACTTGCTTTTAAATAGCAGAGTTGTGTAGTGTGATAAATACTGGGACAAATACGGCTAGATTACAGAAGGAATAGACACTATGGAGAGTGAGGATTTGGTTTTCATTGGATGGATCATCTTTAACGTACTCAACAAAAGTGTTTGTTCTCATGATTTAGAGAAAAAAGGAAAATGTAAGGCCAAAGATATCTTTTCAAGAGAACAACGATGAAGCACCTATGAAGCACGGGGGTAGAAGTATAAATATTATAGATTTCTTCACTTTCTCATGAACTCAGGATCTTGTTCTTTATAACACTAAACTTTGTATCATTATAAAGGAGGGCTTGATGACAATGTGAAGCTAGAAGCCACATAAACATCCTCATAACATTCGCACATTTAAAAAAGAAGAAAGTGACGTTTAAAGGGTGTGAAAATCAAAGCCTAGACATCATTTTTCTACATGTTGTGGGAAAACTTTTTGCAGTAGGATTTCAAACATGGGTAGTATCTGTAATAAAACTCTCAAACATCATTGAACAGAATGAATGAAGGTCTTCTGCATTGACGATTAGTCAAAAATGTCAGGAAGCTGATAAACAGTTCTCCACAGAAAGGTGACAATGTGAGCTGAAGAATCAGATAATGTACTTGTTCCACAAAAGAATAATGAATAAAAGATTGAAAAAAGTTGCATATAAAGTCAATACATTCCTTGGTGGTCACATATTTATTCATTTGGTAAATAGATAACAGTTAGATTCTGTTCATGATTCAGTTCTTTGAGTTGTCTCATTCTTTTCAGCAACAAGCGGAGAAAACATGTACCATGTACCTAAACTTTCATTACTCGTGCAGTTGTTAATGAGAAGCCAGGTGACGTTTGAGATACATTTTCACGATATATCACTTGAAAATGTGGACGACATTAACTTGATGGAAGAGTTTTTCGGGGGGCTTTGCATCGGCTCTTGGCAAAAAAAAAAAAAAAAAGGAATCTGTCAGAACAGCTTTAGAGTTTCACAGCTCAGAGGAAACGAAATACATACACTCATACACTTGATTGTCACAGTTTATCAGTATCACTACAATATCCCGTATTCCTCAAACTATCATGCATGCATGCTAGGTCTGATTTTTTTTTTTTCTCTTCGGCAGCAGAAGGCAATCAATAAAATATGTTTTGTAGCTTGCAGCTTTCCTGTATCACGGGACGAAACCAAACACCTTTTTAATCTGTCCATTTTGTCCAGATTTATTCCAAAGCTGTAGCTGATATGTTTGAAGTGTTTTATCGAGTAGCTCATCGTGTTGAAACACGTTTAAAGATAGAGGGGATTAAAAAAACAACACATTTTTTTTTGTAGTCCCATCCCATTCCCAATGATGAATAGCTGGTTTCTAATTTCCAACTGTGTGGATGTTTAATGATGCCTAAGACTTTTATATTCCAGCTATAATGCTGTCTACAACATTGTGAGCTGCTGGGTGTAATCATGCAACGCTATCTGGCACAGACACTCTCTGGCGGCAACGAGGCAAAAACCTGCAGCCCAGAACTGCTCCACTTAAAGTAGGCTGATGTGAAAGGAGCAGACAAGCGAGAGTGGAGGGCCCTCTAGTCATGCAAAATGCAAGAGAAATATGACTTTATTACAGCTCTCTAATGGTGACATAACAATCTGTTCAGCCGCTTCCCTCTAAATCTCCAAGCATTTTGAGAGAGTGCTTCAGACTGCAGGACAGGATGGGTTGCAATATCTCTTAGTGGGAGTGAATTTAACACAACCAAGTTTGAAATTCACGTGCTCTTCTCTGGCAGCTTTATGTTTTTACGCTTGGCCTTAAAAGTTGCAGATAAGATGTAAATAACTAGAGTCTTTGATCACTGGGAGAACTGGTTAAATGCTTGAATGTGATGCTATTTATTAAAACCATCATATTTTTGGAAATGAGTGACAGACTCTTATTGACCGCTAAACCTGGTAAAAGAGGTTTGATCCCTAAATTAAAAGGATCAGTTAAAAGTGAAAGTAACAACATTACATTGATATATTCAATAAAAACGGCTGAATATTGGATCCACATATTGAAACAAACTAGAGTGTCCTGACTTAAAGTCCTGCATATTTGATGCTCCATCAGCATCTCTGCCTGCCTTCAAATGTGGGTTATGGGTCTTTAAGTGAATGTGGGAAATTACTGGTTTACTATGATGGCTTGGATGAACTTTCTCTTGACACTGGCTTTTGTGGGCAATCGTAAAGTTTTGTTACATTAGGCAGCTTTCCATTCGCAGGGCTGAAGAGTAAAACCTCAGACGCTTGAACTGTAACAGGACCAGGCTCGTCCTTGGTATTTTCAGCGGTTGTTGCCGTTACAGCATCAGGACCTGGCGCTGGCACTGACATCGCAAACTAACCCTCCATACCGCTTAAGGCCCTGGCACACCAAGCCGATTGTCGGCGGTCGGGCCGTCGATGAGCGTCGGTGCGCGTCTGTCGGCATAGTTTCCCCGGTGTGTCCCGCACGTCGCCACAGGTCGGCCTCCTGTCGGGAGCTTTTCAGCCGATTCGACATGTCGAATCGGCTTGGGGATGTCGGTCAAACAGCTCACTCTGTGATTGGCTGTTCCCAGAATTTCCCAGAATGCTTTTCGTCATCATTTGCAGACTGAATAAAAAAAAAAACATGGCGGACATTTCTTATTTTTTAGTGAATAAAATCAATATTTTGAGTTAGTTTCTGCATAAAAATGCGTTTTGATTACATTTCTAACGAGAAATATATATTTTACTTTCATAATATTCACTCAGTGAATGTATATAATCACTCGCTTTCCTGTTGTTGCGAAGTCTTTCAAACCTCGCCAGAATAAAGGCTGATTTATGGTTCTGCGTTACACCAACGCAGAGCCTACGGCGTAGGTTACGCGGCGACGCGCGCCGTACACCGTACCCTACGCCGTACCCTACGCCGTCCCCTACGCCGTCCCCTACGCCGTCCCCTACGCCGTCCCCTACGCCGTAGGCTCTGCGTTGATTTAACGTGGAACCATAAATCAGCTCCCGAGCCGGCAGGCAGAAATCTCAAAATTTTTGGAGCAAATTTCTTAACAGGCGTAGCTACAACTGTTAGATTTCATCTATTAAACCAACATTTATCTTCCTAAATGATTTATTTCAGCCAGAGGTAATTCTCCACAGAGCTGCAGGTGGTTTTGTATTGCACTTGTGTTTTCTCAATAAAGCTTTGAAAAAAAAAAAAGCGCTGTCCTCCTCCTTGAGCCCCTGAACACAGACTACCGCTGCCTGCTGGAATGGAGGGGAATTACCTCTCACGCATGCGCAGAACGTACGTGCTAGTTGGCCGTTGGGTGTCGTGTTTGCGGTGTGTCAATGCTTGTTTTTGAGCCCGACCCAGCCCGACACAGGCGACGCGAGGCGGCACAGCAGTCGGCCGACAGCGGGCGACATCGGGTTGGTGTGTCCTGGGCTTTAGTGGCAGTAATGCACCTTGTCCATTGTTTGTCAACCACTGCTGAAATGCTAGAAGAAGAACAAGACTGATACAAACAGGAGAAAAAAAGCAAAGCAAACTGGAAAAAACAAGTTTAGCATGGATGGAGTTGATATAATTGTTGAATTTCTGTTTGCTGTGTTTGTGTACACTGGAGTAGAGGTGAAGAATGAGATGAAAAGACTTAATCCCAAAGGGAACATTGACATGGCTTAACTTTATCTCCTCCTACTATGTCTACACATACCCCAATAAGCACTGACCAATACCACCCTCCACCCAGCCGTTTATTGACAGTGAAGTACCTAACCCATGACATGAATTTGTCTCAGTCCCGCAGAGGTTCCCACAAATTCTTGTTGCGGAGCAGTTCCTGGTAATGGATACATGCACCACTGATTGGGGCCCCATAAACTGTCCCAGATCCCTGCAACTGAAAACCCACCTATTATTTGTCACCACCACATGATGGGTTATTGAAAAAGACACTGGCTCCGTTCAGACCTTGCATTAACATCCATCCTGAGAAGCCGGATAACAAGTAGCCAGCACCTGCTTGTTCACACCTGGCAGCAAAATGTGTAACCAAATGCTTCTAGAGGGATTTCATCTGACCTTCCTTCTTCATATGCAAATAAACACGCACATCATTTTCACTTGCAAAAACCAAATGTGTGTAATGTTTTTTTTAAATCACTAAAAGAAACAGCTGGAAATAACTTGGCATAACTAGTAGAAAACGGTTAAAGAAAAAGTTGGAAATGAGAAGATTTGCAGTTCCTGAATCCATCTCTCAGGATGTTTTCATGTTCAGACAACACAGAATGTGGACACAAGTGTCCCACCATCAACTGAGTCCTGAATAGTATCTGAATCACTCTTGAAATGTGTTCAGACTTGCATTTTTTGACCAGATTTCCTAAGATGCATTTTAATTCAAGGTCTGAATGATGGCACTGAGTTGCTCAAAGCCCAACGGTGTTATGGGGAACCCAGGTTTCCTCAATTCGGGCTGGGACGATGATGCTCTGTTGCAGACATGCAAACGGAAGATGTTGTATATTTAGTTGATCCCTGTACTGATGAGTGCATGTACACTATAGACATGTATGATCAATAGAGAAATTGATCATCAATGAAAGCATTTAAGCATGAGCATGATTTGATTAGAAAAGGTATGTATGTATGTATGTATGTATGTATGTATGTATGTATGTGTGTGTGTGTGTGTGTGTGTGTGTGTGTGTGTGTGTGTGTGTGTGTGTGTGTGTGTGTGTGTGTGTGTGTGTGTGTGTGTGTGTGTGTGTGTGTGTGTGTGTGTGTGTGTGTGTGTGTATGTATGTATGTATGTATGTATGTATGTATGTATGTATGTATGTATGTATGTATGTATGTATGTATGTATGTACAGGACTGTCTCAGAAAATTAGAATATTGTGATAAAGTTCTTTATTTTCTGTAATGCAATTAAAAAAACAAAAAGGTCATACATTCTGGATTCATTACAAATCAACTGAAATATTGCAAGCCTTTTATTATTTTAATATTGCTGATCATGGCTTACAGTTTAAGAAAACTCAAATATCCTATCTCAAAAAATTAGAATATTCTGGGAATCTTAATCTTAAACTGTAAACCATAATCAGCAATATTAAAATAATAAAAGGCTTGCAATATTTCAGTTGATTTGTAATGAATCCAGAATGTATGACATTTTTGTTTTTTTAATTGCATTACAGAAAATAAAGAACTTTATCACAATATTCTAATTCTCTGAGACAGTCCTGTATGTATGTACGCATGGATGGATGGATGGATGGATGGATGGATGGATGGATGGATGGATGGATGGATGGATGGATGGATGGATGGATGGATGGATGGATGGATGGATGCATGGATGGATGGATGGATGGATGGATGGATGGATGGATGGATGGATGCATGGATGGATGGATGGATGGATGGATGCATGGATGGATGGATGGATGGATGGATGCATGGATGGATGGATGGATGGATGGATGCATGGATGGATGGATGGATGGATGATGGATGGATGGATGGATGGATGCTATGAACCAAAATAATGTAGCTTATATCAGTTGTCCTTTTTCTGGTCTGACTCAAAATAGTTCTAATTTAAACGTCATATAACAGAATGCTATACTGCTATTTCACATTTATGGCTTCTGAAAACTGAATTGTAAATATTTTATAGTTATCGTGTACATATATCATAACAGTGTTTTAAATTATTTTGGTTCCTTAAGTATAGGATTCCAAATGAAATCATTTACACATTCATTTTCTCACTTTGTTTCTCATGTTCAAACCTTCAAAAGGAAGCAGGGATGCTGGTCATAACCCTTCCCTGACAGCACTGTGTGTCCACTGTTTGATGGCTGTGATAAATATTTAACATGAACCATTTTGCAACAATCTATTTGTGGATTTAAGAGATGAATAAAATGAACAGAAACCCTTCGTTTTCCCCTTTCTAGGGTTGTGGAATTGCGGCGATGAATAATTCACGGCTGAAAGCATCTGTCTCTTCTTGCTGCATCTTCTCTTGGACACCAGGGGACCTAATGGCCAGTAAGCACAAATTCTTATCAAGTGTTGTTTGATTCAGAACAAACGGATGCTGTCAATTCACGTCACCACTCACCCGTTCTTAAGAGCACTTTGCACTTCCAGCAAAATGGAGATCACCTTTTGGCTTTGTAGTTTTTAACTTTAAGCTCTAATAGAGGGAAATCAGTAGGTAGATTTTCATTGACTTGTGTTAACCAAATTAAAACAATTGTCCAAATTTGTTCATAATCATTGTTATTATTTAAGAGTGCTGTCAAACAGTTTAATTGTAATTATTTAAATGGCTTTGTGTTATGAACCTCTATTAAGTTTTAGTTAGTAAGAGGCAGGGAAAAATAGGTTTCCATCATTCGCCGTGTGTCTCCCCCATTTTCACCGGCTCTGCACATCCATTAACTCCTGCTATATACCATCATATTATTTTTATGTAAAGATAAAAAAGTGATTGTCCTTGGTGTTTCATTCTTTTATTAATGAAACAAAAGAAGTTGTGGCACTTTGCTATTATACCGTATTGTCTGTGACATGAAATATATGGATGAAACATACCGTATTTTCCGCACTATAAGGCGCACCTAAAAGCCTTTCATTTTCTTAAAAACCGGCAGTGCGCCTTATAGTGCAGTGTGCCTTATATATGATCATTACGGTAATATCTGTTACTGTAGTCAGGGGGATTGTGGGTAATGTAGTTGGTGTCGCCGAAGTAATGGCGCTAAAAACGTCAGGAATCGTCACAGACGTTCAAGACAACAGCAGCGACGCTGACTCTCATAATGGTGACTTTGACGAGACGGAGCAAAGCTGGTTTTTATTTTGTTAATAAAGTTTGACATACGGTACTTTTCTTCTTGTTTTTTTTTTTTGCATTTGCTGTAGGATTTTGTAGCATTTCCTGTAGCGCAGCTCCATCAGGTAGATACGCAACTCAACCCCAGCCACTATAGTACGGCATTTTACCAGATATTTAGTGCGCCTTATAATGCGGTGCGCCTTATATATGGAGCCGTTTTAAAATACTCATTCATTGAAGGTGCGCCTTATAGTGCGGAAAATACGGTACTTGGGATGAAATCTCAAATATGCAATTTTGTCAGAAACTGCTTTTATGTTCCCACATTGGCTGTTAGGTTGACTATAGAACCTGCCTCTACATACAATAACCTGTATTTGGTGAGTAGCGGGTGCTAATTTCCAACCCTGGTAGTATGCCATGAATGGAAATGAGCAACTATGTTATCACAACTGTCAGTTGGTCACATTACTGCTGTAACTCCCATTATAATGTTTTTATTTGTGTTGTGGGATATAATGTGTGATATAGACAGGTAAGTTCCACACTGGACATTTCCATGGGTGTAACTGGCACCTGGGTATTTTTCACATACTAAAGATTGTGCAGTTGCTCTCAACCTGCATACAATATTTTTTTATTTTAGCAAAATCAGAACGCATTAGTGACACAGCAGGGATTTTTAAAATCTTAAACCCAGCATTAATCAACAGACCACACACGTTTGTTGAATTACTTAACTTTATCTGATGGGTATAGGAAATACCTAACCCTAATCCTAAATGTGTGAAATGTAGCTATAGACACCAAAACACTGTTTTGAACCAGTGTGTTTGTTTCAACTGCAAAGTTGGACATTTTAACGTCGGTGTCAATGGATCGTGGAGCCATCCCCTACTGGCAAATCAAGGAACTTAAACTTTTTATATGTCCACATTGGTTCAACCCAGAAGGATATTTGTTGCGACTTACTTAATAATCCACTGCCTTGACAAGCGATCCCATTGGAATCAGAGAATTGTATCATTGTGTGGTAATAAAGGTGTGGATGTTAAAGGGGACCTTTTATGGCAACTAATACCTATTTTAAACAGGCCTTGAATGTCTTAAAAACAAGCTTTTGATTGTTTTTGCTAAATAAATTAGAAATTCAGCCTCTGATCCATGTCTTTATCTTCCCATTCTCTAACCTCATTATCTATGCAGGATTCTGAGTGGGCGGGGCTATGATAATGAGGCTCTGTGCTGATTGGCTGCCTGAATGACGTGATACACCGCTACGAAAAAATGTCAGAAGCTCCGGCCGGCGGAGTTAGTTGTGGGCGTGGTTTCACACATCGGAGGCCAACCTATGTAAATCGCATTTTCGTTACGTAAAGACGGGAGCAGAATCTTATTGGCTCGTAGATCCACATCACACTGGATGGATCATCCGGGCGGCTGTACAGACACTGCAGAATCTGGTTGCTTTCCTCCTTCTCTGAGTTGGCAGGCTGAGGGGAGACCACTTTATATACAGGACTGTCTCAGAAAATTAGAATATTGTGATAAAGTCATTTATTTTTTCTGTAATGCAAAAATGTCATACATTCTGGATTCATTACAAATCAACTGAAATATTGCAAGCCTTTTATTATTTTAATATTGCTGATCATGGTTTACAGCTTAAGAAAACTCAAATATCCTATCTCAAAAAATTTGAATATTCTGGGAATCTTAATCTTAAACTGTAAGCCATGATCAGCAATATTAAAATAATAAAAGGCTTGCAATATTTCAGTTGATTTGTAATGAATCCAGAATGTATGACATTTTAGTTTTTTTAATTGCATTACAGAAAATAAAGAACTTTATCACAATATTCTAATTTTCTGAGACAATCCTGTATGACAGTATATGTTAAAGCAAGAGAAAACGTGTTTTTCATAATAGGTCCCCTTTAAGAAAGAAAAAAACTGAAGAAGAAAAGGAGCAAAGCAGTGGGCAGAAAAGGGTCAATCAGCTGCTCCAAAGATGAACAGCTCGGTAAACATTTTTTTTTCTCATATTTTTGTCTTTCCTGTATAAACCCACCATGACAAATCTGCTTATTAGCACTCGCCTTACTTTGGTCACCTGTTCTGCTTCCCTAACATCAATATTTACCGTGTCTGTTGTGAAACCTGTAATATGTAATATGTCAAGACGTTGTGTTGAGCTGAGTTGACATTTGCTGAGAGTCTGAGGTGGTTGTGAACTGTCATGCTGCGGCAGATCATTCAAGTCAGCTGATGAGTGATGCTGACAGCCGTGTTAATAGTGCCTTGAATACTAGATGACAGGCTCTATGAGTCTTTTGTGAATCAGAACAAGATGTTGATAGAAGTTCGTCCTCCGGCTACTGTCATATTGGATCCGCTCATTGGCTTAAATTCACTAAAAAATGGGTTTAAAGCCTTTGAGCAAAAGCACACAGTCATCATGGCCTGGCTTCACTATTTCTTCACATTTTATGTTTATAAGCATCTGTTGTTGGATTCTGATAACCAGAGAGAAGTGTCTGTCATGCAGTAGCTACCTTAAATAATTGAATACTTGAATAATCTTTGCAAAGTCTGTATCTCTGTTTCATCAAGTTTCTGTATTGTCATTAGCAAAATCATGCTTATGACACGTTGATAATGTCAATTAGTCCTTGTGGCTTTGAGTTATTTTCTTTTATGCAGAGATGCTCCATCATTTGAACTGGCAGCGAACTCCTCTGTAGATTCCAGCAGTGGATGTGGGAACTCTGCAGATTCATCACCGGGCAGAACAAACCTTGTTGTAGGAAGTTCCTGCAAATAATTTATAACATGAATCACAGATGTCTCATTTTCACGCCAAGAGGCAATTTGTAGCGTAAAATGCGTGATATAAATACATTTGAAATAGTTTGATTTGAACTGCAACAAATCATTTTATGTGCACTACTTGTGAATCCCTGAGTAAGTCTATGAACAGCAAGCGTTGACATTTACAGATTGATTTATTACTCTATTCAGCTGAACTTTATAGCAATTACTCCTTATAAACGCTCCCCGCAGACCTTCTATTTTAAAAGCATTTTGAAAACTCATCCAGTACAACAGCTGCTCCTCCATCCTCCATCCTCTCTGCTCCTTCTCACATGCAAGTTACTTTACATGAATGCTTATTTTAAGCCAATGAGATGTCATATACAGTATGTGTGTGTGTGTGTGTGTGTGTGTGTGTGTGTGCATATATATATATATAAATATAAATATATATATATATATATAAATATACATACATACTTTCAGCATCATACACCCTCATCCACGTGACCCAGCCGAGGCTGCTCAGACCTCAGCTTGTGTCCAGATGGATAATAATAATAATAATAATAATTAAAGCTGCAAGCAGCGATGAACGGACCCTCGCACCCTGGTGCATGTTCAGGCTGCAGTGGAAGCTTGTATGACTTGCATGTAGATTCTTCAGGCCTGGACATTTAGCGGATGACACCACCCACGACTCTCTATATCAAACCATTCAAAAGTTATGGCAGAAAGTAGGAACTATCAGATATGAACCAATCAGATGAAGGGGGGGCGCGCTTTTTGGTATCTAGCGTCGCTACGGTAACACTTTTGAATGAGAAAACTAATGCGCATCGTCGCAGGATCGAGACGCACATTTTCACCTGGGTGCACGTTACGGTTCGGGCGAAGAAGCGGCCGAAGCAATGGCATAAATTGTGCCAAAATTACACGATTAATTCAAAATGGCCGACTTCTTGTTCGGTTTCGGCCATGGCGCCAAGAGACTTTTCTTTAAGTTGCGACATGATACAGGTGTGTACCGATTTTCGTGCATGTACGTCAAACCGTATTGTGGGGCTTGAGGCACGAAGTTTTCTAGGGGGCGCTGTTGAGCCATGAGGCCACGCCCATTCATGCAAACCATTAAATATCAAATTTTTCGCCAGGCCTGGCTTGCGTGCAAAATTTGGTGACTTTTGGGGCACGTTTAGGGGGAAAAAAGGCCCTCATTTCGTTGGAAGAAGGAAAAAAAAATTCCTACAGATACAATAGGGCCTTCGCACTGTAAGTGCTGGGGCCCTAATAATAATGGCTTGGTTTTATATAGCACCCTTCAAGGCACCAAGAGCGCTTTACAGAGACTATTATTCATTCATACACATTCTCACCGGTGGTGGTAAGCTATGTTTGGTGGGACGGAACGGCATTCGAACCGCCGACCTTACAATCATTGGACGACCTGCTCAACCACCTGAGCTACTGCCGTCCCAAGCTGCTGTAGCTCAGTATCAGCTACTGGCGATAGTGAGCTATCCCAGGTCTAAGGATCTCCTCTCTTGAACCACAGCCCTGTAGTGGTTCTGCGGATGGCTCTCCTCTTCCTCTCTCCTTTGATGCCCAAAGTACCGAAGGTTATGGCCAAGGAGCACGTCCCTCACCTTAACCCTGAACAGGATGAAGCAGATACAGAAAATAAAGATGGATATATAGATTAATGAAGTTTGTTATTAGCCCAAAACACACAGGAAAAGTGTGTTTTGCGCAAAAAGCAGAGCAGAGGGACATTTTTGTTACGCCTCTTTTTCAACTTGAGAGATAGTAGCTGAGGTGCCCTGTGATGATTTAATGATGTGTTTTTTCGTACCAGTATGGCACTGTGTGAAAAGGGCTGTGGCACTCTTGAAATGAATATATTTAAAAAGAAGAGAGAGAAAGATATTGACTGTGGCTTAAAAGTCTGGCTGAAAATAGACAATCTGGTTGGTATCTTTTATCATAACTAAACTACCCAATCCCTTATGCTTAATTAATTGTATAAATCACTTCCTTTAAAAAAATAAATGATAAAACAAGAAATAATTTTCATAAAAAGGTACATTTTAACCTCTGTTTTGGGCTTTCAGAATGACCAGCTTTAGATTATTTAAACAGCAAGTTGTCAAAGTTTTGGCTTCAGCACAAGAAATGTCTCATAAGTTACAGTACGTCTTAGCGCCACCCTTCGCCACGACGGCCGTCGGGGGTACTGCAGCCAACAGCGGGAGAACGAGGAGAACGCGCATGCAGCGTCATGTGACGTCACATCCGCAGGACAGCGGGAAATTCGGCCCCACAATTGCAGCACATTTTGCAGCAATTTTTTTCATAAATCCTGCCTCAATCCTGCCTCATGCTCCTTTAAGTGTTTTTCTTTAAATGCAGAAAAAGTCTTAAGAAAAGTTTGACTTCTAACTGTTACTGCTTGGAGAGAGAGTATAAATTAAAAGAGGACCTGCGATTGTCACTCAGAGAGGGAATTCTCTCATCAGTGGATAAAAGATAAGATTTACACAAATGTTTTGCTGCAGCAGTAAAGGACTGTTTTCCATCTTTTTGAGTGTCAGAGTTCTCTCTCAAGCTGCTGTGAATTAATGCTAATCTGGGTGTGTTTGGTACCGCACATAATGGTGTGAATGCAGCGATGACACAGTTAAAAGCCGGATAAAAGCCGCAGGTGCATCTACCTGGCACGCTGCCACTCAAGCT
This sequence comes from Cololabis saira, assembly GCF_033807715.1. NCBI lineage: Eukaryota > Metazoa > Chordata > Actinopteri > Beloniformes > Belonidae > Cololabis > Cololabis saira. The sequence goes on from NC_084606.1 coordinate 32,601,720, forward strand.
ATTAACCCACAATCCAATGATCTTCGTTTGGGGAGTAGTTGTCCTTTTCGCTGCATCAACTGCAGCTCAACTTGTGCTCCACTCAGTCACTGATTGCTCAGTGATATGTGTGTTTACAGATGATAAATTCCCAGGACTGGGCTGTTGCACTTGTAATTTCAGGCTGTCACAGTGGATGAGCTCAGCGATGAGCAGCTGCTCATCCCCTTGGGGAGAACGGAGCTGGGAACACATGCTGCCAATTCAAAAGGAAGCAAAATGATTGCAGTGAAGTCTGTTAAATTTTTGCAGCGAGAAATGTGGGTCAGGTTATCGTCCCGTCGCCAATTGCCTGGAAGAGGTGGGTAAATTGACAGGAAAGACACCAGTTGTCAATTAACAGTTATTATTATACGGTCTCGTAGGAAATCAACTCTTTGTTTACACGGATTCCACAAATGTCGTCTTTAATGTGACACAATCACAGTCTTTCAAGCTTGAGTGACAATCAAAAAAAAAAGTGACATGAGCTTTGAGAAGCAAATCACAAAACTCTTATTTCCTCAAATTCCAAATGTTGATCCAGGAAGATGTAATTTTGGTGCATTAAATCAGTTTACAGCAGTTTCTTTGTTCCAGTGTTCGGGAATGTGAAGGGAATTGTTTTACCGAGAAAAGTACGTAACATTCCTCTACAATATCTCCCCTCAGGGCTGCAGAAACTCTCATTTGCTTTAAGTCAAAGTTGAAAACTTTGTTATTTAGAGATGCATTTCAGTAATCTCCCACAATGCAGTGCAGCCTTTTTTTTTAATTTATTTATTTAGCAATATAAGACAAATATGAACAAAAAATGAAAAACAATGAAATAACATGCAAGGAAAGGAAGAAGCCTGGTGGCTTTTATAGAATCCTTTCCATATATGAATAAAAAACAAAACAAAGCTACACAAGGGAGAGTAATAAAAACAAAAAAACACAAGAAAATGTAACTCAGATCAAATAATGAACATTACAAAGATGAAACAATAAGAAAGTTCTTTAAATGTTTTTTTGAATATTGGCAAGGATGGTGATGATTTAAGAGATTTATTGAGTGAATTCCACAAGTGGGGGCCTCTGTAAGTGGTGAAAGATTGATGTTTCCATGTTCTACAAAACGGTAAATTAAAATCATCCTTGTGCCTTGTGGCATAAGAATGAATATCGGAATGAACAAAAAAAGAAATTATGAAATTGAATTCTTGAATTCTTTAATTCTTGCATCTCACTTGATTAACTCTTTTTAACTTATGTGTGTCTGTCCTTAGTTTCTGCTTTTAAACTCTTTTACCTGTTAATGCTTTCTTTGTTTAAAAATCTTTTTATGTAAATCACTTTGAATTGTCTTGTATGTGTAATGTGCTATGAAAATAACTGGCCTTGTCCACCCTCCAAAACCCCAGTCTTTGGTTTCACTTGGGGCAGCAAATTTGATTAAAGGAGCATGAGGCTCCTTTTAAGAAATGAGACTCTCTAGCGCCACCCTTCACCACGACGGCAGTCGGGGGTACTGCAGCCAACAGTGAAGCCGGTGTCGGTGCTTTTTTTTCCCACCTGCTTTTTTTTACCGGCTCCCCGTACGTGATGACGTTCCGTCTTGTGATTGGCTTTTAAGATCACTGATAATTCTGATAATTCCTTGTATATGTTTCTTCTCCCTTTTACCTCCACTATGATCTGCTGCTTCTGACTTTACAGAAGTGTATGTCTCTATATGTTCTCATTGTTGAATCTGTAAATGTCTAAGCAAAATAGTCATAATACATTATATAAATATAATTTAAAAAATGTAACGTCAACTAAGCGCTCACTGATTAATCCGCAATTGCCAAAAAAGACGTTTTGAATGTGAAGACATGGTGAAAAACTACCTTCCTAGCTTAACATGGCAAAAAAATACCATCGCGGGGAAAAAATGCACACTTCCGGGGAATATATTGCAGCCCGATACAATCTGGTACTCACACCGGCACGGGAGAACCATGGATGTATTATAGAACTGGATGGGACACTGAAAATGGCCGCCCATTCATTTCAACGCATTTTGCTCACTCAGCGCATACGCTGAAAAAGTTCCTGACTTCCGGGTTTACTTCCGCGTTAAGTGGCCCATAGAGCATGCTCAGTTGAGTCACCTCCCAGGATGCTCTGGGGCAATGACGCGAATATTAATATAATATGTATTAATATAATATATGAATGAATGTATATTATTACATGTATAGTATTACATATATCATTAATGTATTAATATCATATAATTACATAATATATATTAATATAAACATCCGTGGAATGCACGGACACGGCTGTGACGTCAGCCGTGACGTCACGCCCAGAAAGAGACTTTTCTTTGACTTTTCTGGCCGTTATAAAACATTTTTGACGGATATAAAGTCCATGACTTAAAAATATAGAATACAAAGATTAGTAATTGCCGGTGATTACAGCTGGATGTGTCCTGTGAACAGTTTTAGAGGCTTCTCTTTTACTATTGCGGTCTATGGGGAAAAAAGCTTTCTGGGCCCCATGGGATTTTTTGTTGCAGTACCGCGGCTGGCCACTGGGAAAAATCGGCGTGCCTTCTGAGCGCGAGATTCGGGGGCTGGGGAGAACGGGGAGAACGCGCATGCAGCGTCATGTGACGTCACATCCGCAGGACAGCGCGTGAAACTCGGCCCCAGCACTGCAGCACGTTTTGCAGCACACAGCCTGTTCAAGGACACGGCAGGGGTGTCGGACTCCAGTCCTCGAGGGCCGGTGTCCCTGCAGGTTTTACATGTTTTCCTGCTTCATTGCACTGTGATACAAGTGACTGTGTCATCAACAGAACTATCCAGACTTTGATGACAAGCTGGTGACGATGATTAATTACAATCAGGTGTGTTAAAGCAGTGAAACATCTAAAACATGCAGGACACCGGCCCTTCTGGGATTCAGTTTGACACCTGTCCTGGGCTCATTCTTTTTGGTTTGGAACGCTTCATCTGACATTATTACTAGAAAACTTAAAACGTTTACGAATTTTTTTCATAAATCCTGCCTCAATCCTGCCTCAAGCTCCTTTAATGGTAAAATACATCTCTGTACATTTTCAATGTCCTCCATGTTTTAGCTGTTCTTTTCCTGTCTGTATCAGCCTGTACTGGTCTGGAACTGTGGCGTATCCACAGAGCATAAAGGTCAGGTACTGTCCAGTTTGACTGTTTACATTCAGACATTATCGTGGCTTTAATCGTATTATCAAGGTGTGTTAATCCCACTCTGGAAACTTTGGTCTATTTCGATTTCACTCAGAGTAAGCTGTTTACTTGCGTTTGAAAACTACAATTTCAGTCAGATGAATGCAATAATTTGATTGTCTCAAGTCACGTTAACACACTGAATGCTTTTGCATAAAAGTTTATAAATATTGGAATGTGCAATCTTTCTATGACAATGCAAGGATAGTGGTTGTACGCAATTCTTTAGAGAAAGTGGAAATGTAGGACCTTCAGCAGTACGAGCAGTTCTATTAAATACTGGTTTGAAAAGATATCTAAAGGTAATTAAAGTCCATCCCTCCGTCATCTCTACCCGCCTGATCATTATGGGAATCTGCCGGAAACTGTTCTTTACAGTGTAATTAGGGCCCGAGCACCTTCAGTGCGAAGGCCCTATTGTATCTGTAGGAATTCTTCGTATTATTTTTCTGACGAAAGGAGGGCCTTTTTGCCCCCCTAAACGTGCCCAAAAAGTCACCAAATTTTGCACGCAAGCCAGACCTGGCGAAAAATTTGATATTTAATGGTTTGCATTGATGGGCGTGGCAAAATGGCTCAACAGCGCCCCCTTGAAAACTTTGTGCCTCAAGCCCCACAATACGGTTTGACGTACATGCACGAAAATCGGTACACACCTGTATCATGTTGCAACTTAAAGAAAAGTGTTATACATCAAAATGTGCGTCTCCATCCTCCGACACCACAGTTTACTTTTCTCTTTCAAAAGCGTTACCGTGGCGACGCTAGATGCCAAAAAGCGTGCCCACCCTTCATCTGATTGGTTCAGACAGAGAAAACTTTGCGCCTCAAGCCCCACGATACGGTTTGACGTACATGCATTAAAATCGGTACACACCTGTATCATGTCGCAACTTAAAGAAAAGTCTCTTGGCATCATGCCCGAAACCGAACAGGAAGTCGGCCATTTTGAATTAATTGTGTAATTTTGGCGCAATTTATGCCATTCCTTCTGCAATTAATACGGCCCGAACCGTAATGTGCACCCAGGTGTGTTATACATCAAAATGTGCGTCTCCATCCTGCGACTAAGCGCATTACTTTTCTCTTTCAAAAGTGTTACCGTGGCGACGCTAGACGCCAAAAAAGCGTGCCCCCCTTCATCTGATTGGTCCATATTTGATAGTTGCCCAAAAAGCACCAAATTTTGCAAGCAAGGCAGGCCTGGCGATAAATTTGATATTTCATGGTTTGCATTAATAGGCGTGGCAAAATGGCTCAACAGCGCCCCCTAGAATACTTTTCTCTGCCATAACTTTTGAATGGTTTGACATAAAGAGTCGTGGGTGGTGTCATCGGACTCGGTATTGAGTCCTTGACCATAATTGGTTAAAATTAGCCCCGCCCCTTCTTCTGATTGGTTGTCCCTATTTTCTGACTATAACTTTTGAATGGTTTGACATAGAGAGTTGTGGGTGGTGTCATCGGACTCTGTATTGAGTCTTTGAGCTTCATTGGCCTGAATTAGCCCCGCCTCTTCCTCTGATTGGTTGTCCCTATTTTCTGCTATAACTTTTGAATGGTTTGACATAGAGAGTCGTGGGTGGTGTCATTTCTGATATGCTTATGGGGGACGGTGGCCATGAGTGCGAGGGCCCGTTCATCGCTGCTTGCAGCTTTAATTGGTTGAAATTGTTGTGAAATGATTTATAAAGCTGATTAACAATTTGCAGAAAAGTGTAGTCTAGGAATGGGTGATATTTTACTGTTCACGATAAACCGTCAAAAAAATTCCCCACGGTAAGAATTTGTCATCTCACGGTAAAAATGATAAATTCCTGTTGATGATGTTTTTGTGTAAAACTGATTTATGGTTCTGTGTTAAATCCACGCACAACGTACATGAAGGAAGGAAGGAAGGAAGGAAGGAAGGAAGGAAGGAAGGAAGGAAGGAAGGAAGGAAGGAAGGAAGGAAGGAAGGAAGGAAGGAAGGAAGGAAGGAAGGAAGGAAGGAAGGAAGGAAGGAAGGAAATGAGCGAGAAAGAAAGAAAGAAAGGTATGAGCCTAAAAGAAAGAAAGAGAAAGAAAGAAAGAAAGAAAGAAAGAAAGAAAGAAAGAAAGAAAGAAAGAAAGAAAGAAAGAAAGAAAGAAATGAACCGAAAGAAAGAAAGAAAGAAAGAAAGAAAGAAAGAAAGAAAGAAAGAAAGAAAGAAAGAAAGAAAGAAAGAAAGAAAGAAAGAAAGAAAGAAAGAAAGAAAGAAATGAACCGAAAGAAAGAAATGAACCGAAAGAAAGAAAGAAAGAAATTAGCCTAAAAGGAAAGAAAGAAAGAAAGAAAGAAAGAAAGAAAGAAAGAAAGAAAGAAAGAAAGAAAGAAAGAAAGAAAGAAAGAAAGAAAGAAAGAAAGAAAAATTCCCGTCAATGAAGTTTTTGTATTGGTATTTTTTTTATCAGGATAAATGCCAGAAATTATCGTGATACATTTTTAGTCCATACCGCCCATCCCTAATGTAGTCACAGTTGTTACCAACATAATAGAAAATAATTAAATAGATTAAGCACTGGATTTGACTTTATTTTACGTAGCCTTTAAATATCCAATGACATTTTAAGTTATTTGTGCCAGAATTTACACATTTATAAGGATTCACATAATTCAAGCACCACTGTTTTTACATGTTTTAATGCTGTAGTATTTATTTTTGTCATTATGCATTATTTAATCAAAGAAATATGGAAAAAGCTCCAGTCTCAACTTGACCCTGAACAAGGCGAAGTAGAAAGAATTGCAGAATTTTCAGGGAGTTTATTGTAAATCTTGACCATGGCCTTGGTGTTTTGCTGAAAAAAAAAGTGAGCGTAGACATTTTATAACACACTATTAATCAGGAAATTCTCTACAATCTTAGAGGTGTCTGCAATTTCACTGTACAAAAAGCCAAAAAAGGTATGAAAAGGAGACGTGTCTCCATTACTGGAGTTACATTCTGGAATGATGTCAACATACATTTAAAAACATGTCATTCTCTTTTTGTTTTTAAGAAAATGGTTTGTAAAGCTATTTTTGAAGCTTATAAGTGCAATTGACTATCTGTAAATGTTTCTTTGCTTTTCTATTGTTTCTTTGCCTTTTGTTGTTTCTTTTCTTTTCTATTCTTTTTGCTTTTCTGGAGGTCAGTAGCCAAAAAAAGAAAGTTGGTAATATAGGATAGGCTTTTATAAGCAGTTTGCTTCAGTCTATGCCTTTCCAGTCATTGTTCAACACATTTTTGGTTTTGTATGAAATGTTAATGCTGTGCACAATGTTTTTTTTGGTGTTGTTTTCTGTTTTCATGACTGAATAAACTTCATTCAAACTATTAATCATGAAAAAGAATCCTTCAGGGCTGACACAAACATGTCTGTATTCACACATATAAAGGACTGGCATGTACAAGCATGCGTGCAGACACATTTACGCGTGCACAGACTCTCAGCCTCCGTCTTTGTTGTTACTCACAGCAGCTTCTTCTCGATTCAGTCGATAGTCTTCCATTAAGAGGGGTAGCCTGTCAAAGCAACCTGTGACCTCCTCTCGCCCCCTTGGAGCCCGCTGGCCTGTGATGTCCGTATCAATATGAATTTCATCCCTTTGCACCCATCAGCCACAAATCCCAATGTCCATTAGTCTCAAGTATCTGTTTCCTCCAACTTGTACTATTGATTTCGGTGTGTCTTTTTGTTCAGAGCATGTTACAAGGATCTTGAAGACGGGGACAGCAGTCTGTCACCGGGGCATCACGCTTTCTCCATAATCTACTTATTAAATAACTTGTCCTTTTTCTGTTCACCACTTTCACTCATATTTCTGCTCATTGTTTCCTTATTGCGGAGACAGACATCCGATCCTGGATCAGATGTCATGACGGGCCAGAGCCCGCGCCGTTGAAGGTCAAGGCTTTTTATCTCAGAGGCCATAATTACATGACCTGTTGTTGGCACACACACAGGAATATCACAGCAAATGCAGCCACACAATATGGTCGATGATCCCCGGAGACGTCGTCTCTGAGACACTCATCCACACGCGCTGCTAAAAAGCATCATTTCCGGGTGACGTTAATCACACCACACACTTACTTCATGAGGATATGAGTGCTAACACATTTTACCAGGACTGGGTACTGTTTTTCCTTCTTCTTTTTAGATGTATAACCAGTACTGGAGTTGAGGGGGGATGAGGGGGGATGAGGGGGGATGGCATCCCCCCTGAAATAAAAACGGTCCAAATCATCCCCCCAGTAAACCTGCCATCCCTCCTTTCCATCTCTTATGTCATTTCATCAATGAATGTGGTTTTACTGCTATTTCAACATTTAGAGTCATCACCAGAAAAATAACTTATTTGACCATTTTCACCTGTTTCAAGTATATTTTCTCTTGAAATAAGTAGGAAAATCTCCCAGTGGGACAAGATTTATCTTCTCATTACAAGCAAAAAAATCTTGTTCCACTGCCAGATTTTTCTACTTATTTCAAGTGAAAATCTACTTGAAACAGGTGAAAATTGTTGTTTTTTCCAGTGATGAGTCTTGTTTTAAGTGTAATGACATTTTTTTACTAAAATGAGACATTTTAACTAGAAATAAGACAAATATTCTTGTTAAGATTGTGAGTTTTTGCAGTGATCCATGTTACTTATCCTGTGAAGGACAGAGTCATATTGATAAGTTCAGAAAAGTGTTTTTTATTGTTGTGTTATGATGTATTTGATGTAAGCCCAGTGGATATTTAAAGCTTACAGAAGGCTGCATTTAACTGCTGCTATGTCATTCCTGCAGTATTTCTGCAGGTGTTTTGGTCACTGCTATTATTTGTAATATATTATATTATTTGTAATCAGCACAAATTATCTGTCCCCATATGATAAAATCCACCATCCCCGCTGATTTTTTTTTACAACTCGAGTACTGTGTATATCCTCAAATAAAATAACCCACTTTTCTTTTCCTTTAACACATTTATCAACAATTTTTCCAAGTCTTTTGCCTTGTCTTTACGACTGTCACCAAAGATTGATTACCTCTTTTAATTTGCACAGTTTCCTCCCACAGTGAGGTTAATCTGCGTGTGTTTTGTATATGTGGCCCTGTGATGGGCGGGTGACCCGTCCAGAATGCACCATGAGTTAATTGATTTGTGTGCTGATCATTGGAGGCTTTGGTCCGTCTGAATATGATCCAGAATAACTTCTTTCTTTCCTTTACTTCAGACAAACCCATAACCAGAGGTGGGTAGTAACGAGTTACATTTACTCCGTTACATTTACTTGAGTAAGTTTTGGGAAATGTTGTACTTTTAGGAGTAGTTTTGAATCACTATACTTTTTACTTTTACTTGAGTAGATTTGTGAAGAAGAAACTGTTCCTCTTACTCCGCTACATTAGGCTACGTTGAGCTGTTACTTTTCTTTTATCCCTTTTATCCACGTACGCGTCAATCTCATGACATCACTGGGAGATTCTTTGGGAAAAATGTTTGTTTTTGCATGTTTTGTCACATTTACACAGACTCAAACACACACAGAGTTTCTATGAGTTCATGTTTGTTCTAGTTCTGCCTGGTTAAAAAAGAAAAGTACAAAGGCTTGAAATTTTGTGCTACTTGTGCTTAATTTATTTTTTATTTTTATTTTATTTATTTTATTAAAGTACTTGAATTTACTTTAAGATTATTTTAATTTAAGCAATTGTTTATTCATTTTAATTAATTTTATTATTTTATTGATTTAATTTGCATGAAGATGATTATTTTTATTGAAAGTTTGTGCTACTTGTGCTTAATTTATTTTTTTATTCTGTTATTATTTTATTTATTTTATTATGTATTAAAGTACTTTAATTTACTTTAAGATTATTTTAATTTAAGCTATTTTTTATTAATTTTTTTTTTTTTTTATTATTGTATTGATTTAATTTGCCTGAAGATGATTATTTTGTACTTTTGTCTGTTTGAATGGTTGTGTTAAAAAAATAAATCAGACGTTACTCAACAGTTACTCAGTACTTGAGTAGTTTTTTCACCAAGTACTTTTTTACTTTTACTCAAGTAATTATTTGGATGACTACTTTTTACTTCTACTTGAGTCATATTATTCTGAAGTAACAGTACTTTTACTTGAGTACAATTTTTGGCTCCTCTACCAGCTCTGCCCATAACTAGGGCAACATCTTTAATCATACACACAGAAATAGTACCCAGTATGGTTCTCTGGTGATGTTACTACCTTCCCACTGTGCGTCCCTCATTTCTAAAGTGTGAAAAGCAGATGCTGACATTTAGCCACACTCCTCAGCTGTGTGTATTTGCCACTAGAGGGGGATTTGGGGCAAAGATTAGATATTCCTTGACACAGCTGACCAGTTCCTGAGAGAGGAGGATCACAATGACCTTTGGCTTTATTTATGTCGTTGCCATTCACGCAGGACCTTTTCATCAGATACGGTCATTGTAATCCCTCAGCCCCCTTTCAATTTGCAGAGGCAGTCTGTCACTGCAGACCACTAAAGTCGACGAAATTAAAGGATCAATAAGCGTACTGAAAGCCTGGTGGGATGTTCCAGGTCCCCCTGGTCGCTATCAAGTTACCAGTCATAATGAATGGGGTGTTGTTTATGTTGTAAAGTGCAACGTCATTGAGTCCTTTGAACAAATCATATTTTGAGCCCAAGTCTCATGCACCACTCAAGAGGTTTCAAGGATGTGAGGAGGAAAACATGACAAGATACTACCTCTTTTTTTCTTTTGTTTGGGGATTTATCTGCACTTATAAATCTGGAGAGATTCAAGAGTCGTGCAAAGTGAAGTACTAGATTAAAAAAAATCCCAAACCCCAAACATACGGTATCAATACAATTTTAAACAGATTAGATCGGGGGTCGGCAACCCGCGGCTCCAGAGCCGCATGCGGCTCTTTAGCGCCGCCCTAGTGGCTCAAAAATGAAAAAAAAAAAATCAAAAATGTTTGCCCTTTTTTTCCCTTTTTTATTTCCTTTTTTCCTTTTTTCTTCTTTTTTTGCTTTTTTTCTCCTTTATTCTCTTTTTTTTCTTCTTCTTTTCTTTTTTCTTCTTTTTTCCTTTTTTTCTCTTTTTTTCTTCCTTGTTCCTTTCCTTTTTAATCTTGACATTTCAACTTTTTTCACGAAATTTTTTCTCGACATTTTGACTTTTTTCTCAACATTTCAACTTTTTTCTCAACATTTCAACTTTTTTCTCAACATTTCGACTTTTTTTTCTCAAAATGTCGACTTTTTTCTCGAGATTGTACTTCAATATTAATCTCGACATTTCAAATTTTTTCTCGACATTTTGACTTTTTTCTTGCTCCCTGGAGCTTTTCAAAAATGTTTAAAAGGTCAAACATTTTTTCCTTTTTTTCTTCTTTTTCCTTTTTTTCTTCTTTTTTTCACTTTTTTCTCTTTTTTTTACTTTTTTGTCTCTTTTTTTCCTCCTTTTTCATTCGATTTTAATCTCGACATTTCAACTTTTTTCTCGACATTTCCACTTTTCTCTCGACATTTCAACTTTTTTCTCGAAGTGCATAATGAAAAAAAAATCTTCCCCCAGTTATAACTAATATAGAAACATGCAGCATGTGTTGCCTTCATTCTAAGGCTTATACAAGACTTTTCATTTTTTGCGGCTCCAGACATATTTGTTTTTTGTGTTTTTGGTCCAATATGGCTCTTTCAACATTTTGGGTTGCCGACCCCTGGATTAGATGTTTCATGGAGCATACTTGTGATCAATTCTGGAAACTGCGGCATCTCTTTACGGATCTAAAAGTCCTCATACCCTCAGCAAAGTAGCTGGCCAGTGACTTCAGGATGGTTTCATCCTGAAAGTGAAGAAAACAATGTCTGTTTTCCATATTTGGTGTTGCACACAGGATTGACTGACTTGAAGCATGGCTGCCTTTTACCTCCTTCACGTTACCTAATACATCACGGGGTGCAGAGAAAGAAGAAAAAAACTGCATGGCTGTGGCAACACAACTAAGAGCTTAGTGAAACATTTCCCCTTACAAGGCTGGCAAAGTTGCTTTTTCTACCGTTGCAAAAACATCCAGAATGACAAATGGGAATGTGTTTGACCGGGTTGGTGGCATTTTCCCCTTTTTCTTTAATCTTGTTTTTTTTATCCCGATTTTTTCACCCAATGCTCCTACCTAAGTCAGACCTGGGCGTTGCTCCCTCTACCAACCCCGGGAGAGCCGACACTGAGCTCAAGTCTCCTCCTTAACTTGAGGAGTGAGCAGGCCGCTTCTTTTTCCTCTTTGATCCAGACTGCAGATCAGCACTCACTGGGTAAAACTGGGGATTTATTACCAAATTCCCCAAACTGCAGATCTTTCTTTCTTCCAGGCATGTGTAGAGCATGGCACTTGCATCTGTCAACTTCCCTGCTATGATTTCATGTTAAGTTAACTAATTATGGTAGGTAGAGATCCCTTACTTCCTGCCCCCCACCCCATACTCCACATTTCTTTGTTGCCACCAGTGATGTGGTGCAGTGGTGTTCCTTAGTATTGCAGTGGGCACTTATCATAGTCTGGAATTATTTTTTTAATATTAATTTAATTTATAGTTTATAGTTTTATTTTAGCCCATTAGCTACAGCAAAACTGCAGCTATTCCTCCTGGGGTCCGACACATAATACACAATTTTTCACAATTTTTCAGTTTCTTTGATTTTTTTAGTTTAGTTTAGGTTAGTTTAAAAAACCCAGTTATAGTTTAGTTTTAATTTTTCAAAACTGGTTAATTGTACTTAGGTTTTAGTTTGTTTTTAGTCTTAGTTTTAGTTTTTGAGGTATTGATTTAAAGATCGGATTCTTTCATCCTAGATTTTTTTTGATCTATCAATAGTGCCATAAAGTATAAAAATAATTTATTCATTATTTTGATTTAGAAAGATGAAGCCGCAAATAAAAAAAACAAGGCACAAAACAACAATGAAAACTAAGTTAATTTTACCTGCTTTTCTATTTCTTTTCAGGTAGCTTTGCCTTTTCATTTTAGTTATTTATTTGCAGTTAATAAAAATCTTTCATTTTTATTCTATTTCAGCTAACTGGATTATGTTTTCACTGGTAGTTTCAGTTTTAATCTCAGTTTTTATTAGCCAAATGGTGTCGACCAAATGATAAGCGGTACTTGATTATTTATTTGTGCATTATTAAAATTACAGTATTTATACAGTTGTGCAAAATTAAGTACCCCATCTTTTAATTCCTTGTATATTTGTGCAGCATAATATTTAAAAAAAAACCATAGATTCAAAGTAGTATAAGGTACAACTGACAACCAGCAACAGCTAACATTTTTGCAAACTATGTTGGGCAATACAATGTACCCCCTTTCTGCTTCCATAGGATTTAAGAGTGTAAATTGGAGCCAGTTCCTGCTATTAATCATTGCTTGATAGACTGATCATTAGTAGTGCAGACTTCTACAAAAGCAGATGTTTTGGCATTTTGCTGGTTTCAAGCATCCAGGTGTGTGGTAACATAATGCCAAGAGCGACAGAGCTAAGTAGTTATCTATAAATAAGCAAATTATGCTACACATTATTCTGGAAGTGGTTTATAATCATTTCCAAAGCATTTTGAGCTTAATATTCTGCATTGACAAAGATTATTCACGAGGAGAAAGCATTTGAGACAGTTGCCAGTCTTCTCAAGAGTGGACGTCCTAGCAAATATATCCCAAAGTCAGACCGTGCAACACTTGGAAAAATACAAAACACCCAACACAAATACATCAGACCCTCCAGGCCTCTCGAGCATGTTCACGTCCATTACAGCACAATTAGACGAAGACTGAACAAGTATGGTTTGTTTGGAAGTGTTGTCAGAAGAAAACTTCTTCTGTCTGAAAAGAAGTTGGAAGCACGGCTGAGGTTCACAAAACTCCATCTCATCAAACCACAAGACTTCTGGAACATGGTTCCCTGGACAGATGAGGACAAAGTAGAGGTTTTTGTTTGTTTGGCTCTAATACTCATGCCTTGTTTGGCAAAAATTAAACAGAATTTTTCAGAAGAAACACATCATACCCAGCATAAAGCATGGCATTGGAGGGATGATGATGATAAAACTAAAAGAATGAAGGTTTGGGAATCCCAAACATCCGGTATCAATACAATTTTAAATAGATTAGATCGGGGGTCGGCAACACGCGGCTCCAGAGCCGCATGCGGCTCTTTAGCGCCGCCCTAGTGGCTCAAAAATGAAAAAACAAAATCAAAAATGTTTGACCTTTTTCTTTTCTTTTTTTCTTCTTTTTTTGCTTTTTTCTTCTTTTTTTCCTTTTTTTCTCCTTTATTCTCTTTTTTTCTTCTTCTTTTCTTTTTTTCTTCTTTTTTTCTTTTTTCTTCTTTTTTTCTTTTTTTCCCTTTTTTCTTCCTTGTTCCTTTCCTTTTTAATCTTGACATTTCAACTTTTTTCACGAAATTTTTTCTCGACATTTTGACTTTTTTCTCGACATTTTGACTTTTTTCTCGACATTTCCACTTTTCTCTCGACATTTCAACTTTTTTCTCGAAGTGCATAATGAAAAAAAATTCTTCCCCCAGTTCTAACTAATATAGAAACATGCAGCATGTGTTGCCTTCATTCTAAGGGTTATACAAGACTTTTCATTTTTTGCGGCTCCAGACATATTTGTTTTTTGTGTTTTTGGTCCAATATGGCTCTTTCAACATTTTGAAAGAAAGTACCAACCATGAGGGTACTTTCTTTCTGTTTGGTCTAATTTTTTTTTTTAAATAAATGATGACATGAAGGGAAAACGTGCAGGTTTTTCATCCGTGAGTGTATTTTTTAACTACTAAGCCCCACTCCAATCAAATATTTTTTTTTATTGTTTTTAAACTAAATAAATATATTATTAAAAATAAATATGAATGTATAAAATATTATAATATAATATTTCTAAAATCTCTGTGTTTAAATTGTCCATGGTAGACATGTAGAAAGAGTTCGCTTTCATTTTTTTTTTGTAAACTCTCCAGTGTTTACAGTCTGTGTCAAACTGTTGTTAAAAAGCATTTGGCTCATTTTCCGGCAGTTTGAGCTCAATTGTAATGCATCATTTTCGCAAATTAAATTCAGCCATTACAATTAGTGGCTGCAACCAATCCAGCCTTTCTTGAGGCAGTGTGAACAGTAATTGGCAGTCATTATAAATCCCATCTGAGAATGCACAAGGACAGCTCACGGCAAAACAGGCCTGTTTTCCAGCGTAGGCTTTTCTACTGAATGGGTCATTGTCTATTAAAAAAAACTATTCAGACATCCGGGTCCACTTATAAACAATGATTAATACGGAAATCTCAATCAGACTTGTCACTCTGTTAAAGGGATGTAACTGGATATGACAACACGCTATAACCTCCAAATGTGATTGCAGAATCTAACAACTTCAGTCTCCACCTATGAATTTTGGATTGCAATTTAAAATGAATGAGGGCGTTTAGACACAGCACTGGTGAAATGAAGTCACTGCAGTAAGGGGCACAGCAGTGCATTTGCATGCAAGAATCACAAAGGAAACTCCCACCACAGTCCTTCAGAGGGACCGCATGATCGCTCGCAGTTTGAGATGAATGAATTCAAACAATAGTACTGTGCAATCATGTATTTTACACATAATGGAAACCATGTGTTTAGTGGCTTATTAGTGGTCAAACTGGAGGAACGTGCTAACAGCTAAAGATGGTCTTGAGCTGCACATTATCGCAGAATAACTCACTGAACTCCCTGCTCTTTCTGGTTTTGGGAGGAGCAGTCCTTTGTTGCCACTGTTGGCAGTCGGTCAATCACACGTGTTAAACTCCCTCACGGTGCCAACCCGTCATCGATGGCTCCGAACAAACAGTCTCGCCGGTGGCTGAGTTTTTTTTCATCAGGTGGAGGGTTTTAATGGATTTGTCCTCACCTCTGACAGACGGGGGCTGCGGGGTAGACGAGGGGGAAAGACTCCAGGCAGCCGGTGGGGTCATTTGAGCCTTGTGGTTGCAGATGAGAATGCTGAGATGCAAAAGACCCAACGCTGCATGCACGGTTGTCCGACAGGAGAAGAGTCAGGAAGTCTGGCGACTGTAAACCCCACCCGAGCAACCCCACCCCAACACAAACACACTCACACAAACACACACGCAGCCCACTCCTCGGCCTGCCAAGTGGGCATCATTTTAATATGCATAAACCTGTATTACTACTCTAATGCGAATGTAATCATTGTATTGCCTATCAACATTAACAATATGTTCAAAGTTGAAGTAAAACTGTAATTGCACCACTAAAAAATTAAATCTGAACAAGTAAATAGGTTTATAAAAAAGGTTTTTATTGGATTTGTGACCAGATTATGTCCTGCAGAATTTAATAATCAAAATACCACAATTAATTTGACCCATAAACGTAATTTCTCTGATAGTGAACTTTTTCCTTTTTTTGTGAGTTTTGTTTGAGTCAGTGTATCTATTTTTTGTAACTGCGGGCTGCATAGTTTAAATGTATCTCCTGTCCTTAAATTGCACAGCAAAAAGAATTTAGCTGGAAACCTAAATCTCTTACCATATGTGAATAAGTAAACTTAAAACACATTGCAAGCTGTTTGCTCGAGGGTTCAAATACAAACGTGAGCTCTATTGATGTGAATAATCTGAGCTGTAGATGGTTTATTAGCGTCCTTACAGGAACACATTTCATCCTACAACCTTATTCTGATAGATTTATGCAATATAAGTTTATTATTAACAGTTTGGCAGATTTATTATTGGATAAGCAAATCATTAAACAGTTGTGTTCAATATAGATCAATATTGTTCATGTTTCTTTAATATTAGTAATCGCCTGACATCTTCCTTTAAGTTTTACATTGAAGAAGAGCAGTTAAACCCTCATTTAATCAGACTTAAGTGTAATTGATGCCGTAAAACTGAAAATGGATTCATGTCAATGTTGCCGAAGGTGAAAGTTTTAAACAAGAACTGTATTGATGTTTTAAATATAAAAAGAAACGATTTTGATGAGTTGACTGGATGGAAGAAGTCAAACCAAATGCATTTTTAGATGCAGGACCTGCATTATGTATGTGGTTCCATGCTGTTTTAACACTCACAGTAATTCCATATAACGATCAATAGTAAATATATTGCACAACTAACAGTTTCAGTGTGGGGATCCTGAAAAATAAATGTTGGTCCACATGGTTTTGTGCCTAATTTGTACCAAATGACTATCCACCCATCTATCGCCGCTTAATCCAACGCAGGATCACAGGACCAAATAGCCAATGGGGAAGAAGGGGGAGGGGGTGGGGCGAATTATGTAATGGTACAATTTTAATAAGAATTGTGCTTTTTTTTCCACAGTTAAGACACGACATATTCAAACAGTGAGCCTGGCTTGACATCAGAGCAACAACTACTCGTTTGCTCAGACGCCAAAATCTCCCCCGTTCTCTGTGGGAATGACGAGATACAGTACTGTCGAACATGCACAGCAAAGGTAGACAGGAATTTAGCAGAGAAAACAACAGATCTGCCGGCAGACTAAGTGGGTGAATGAACAGGTTAACGGCGACGGGGCCTTGAATGGCTGTGACAGGGAGAAAGCAGCGAGAGGCTCCAGCACTGAAGGGTGAAGTGACCCGGAAACGGCGAGTAAGTGCAGCTAGCTGGGCCCTTTAGAAAAAAAAAAACGTCTCTCCAGAAGCACTGATGCAAGTCCACCTACAAGCACATTTCACTTAATTCTCTCAGTCTCGCTGCAGAGATGCAGCTCCGGCAGCAAAGATAATCACACACTGGGGAGCTTATCGCTTTCAAATAAAAACTATGAGCCTTGTTTTAGATGAGGATAGTGAAGTTGTACACGTGCAGATAACACAAGCTCGACTTGAGTGACCGACTCCTGTGAAAGCTAATGTCTGTTCCCCTGCAAGATTCCAGGCTTAGATTTTCTCCTCTAGTATGAAAATGTACCTTTAGCTACAAAGTATTGTACACAACATCTATTGTTAAAAGAAACAAATCAGACTTATCAGACAAATAATTCCTCACAAATCAGAGCACTGAACCCACACACTGATACCAGCATATTTTCATTATGATAAGGACAAACCTATTTTAATGTTTCCATTTCTATATTTATAAGCCGATGGCCAAGTTTATTGATCACCCGATCCGTTTTTGACAGCTAGCTTGCAGTATTTTTATTAAATTACAGTGTGAAGCACTAAGTGATCAGGAACAGGTTTAATTCCGTATCTCACATGAGTTTTAATACAATTTAAAGCACTTTTTGAGAAAGGCACAAGTTTGACTTTTTTTTGTCATATCTTGATAAGTTGTGGAACAAGTTTAACTGACTGATCTTAAACTTGTGCGACTACATCATGTTACTACTCGAAAAAATATATGCATTTTATTCTTTTTTTTTAACTTTCAAGGAAAAAACACTTGCAGGAACAAAACGTTAAATCTTAAAAAAGTCTCAAAAATGTTCAGTTTTATACAAAAATCTACCTTATTTTTAAAAGGTTTAAATAAATAAGGTCAGGATTTTAAATGATGCTCCAAGTTTTATTTCACTTGCTCATCTGCTCCCCATGCCCCATGAAATGATGAACTGACTAAA
This sequence comes from Cololabis saira, assembly GCF_033807715.1. Classification (NCBI taxonomy): domain Eukaryota; kingdom Metazoa; phylum Chordata; class Actinopteri; order Beloniformes; family Belonidae; genus Cololabis; species Cololabis saira. Next base: position 32,619,648 of record NC_084606.1, read on the forward strand.
GTGAGGAGGTAATCATTTTAAATAAATGTATAGCAGTTTTTATTTAGATATTTTTAACATTTTTTTTAATGAATTTGTAATTAAATTAATTTCAGGGAAATAATGCTTCCTTCACCGCTGTAAATCAGCATTATGGGATTTACTTGGTGTCAGTGGTTTGGTCCTTTGACAAACCAGGAAAAGTTTTCTTTTAGCTAAATTTGGTTCCAACAAACACAAGTCTGCAGGAGCCGCTCAATCCAGACATCTGTTCTCTGTAACGGACTGCAAGAAGCAGACAGGTAGCAAAAACACCTGAACACTGACAGGAAGTTCCAGGAAAGTTTAAATCTTCACAACCTAAATCTACTCAGAAAGCTGAAAATCTGTTTTCCGTTCTTTGCATATTACAGTATTTAAGATTTCAAAGCAGGCTTAACTTGCATTCCTTATGTAAGATGGGGAAATGGATTTAAAAACAGTAATTTGCTTTCAAGTTAAATGTGGACAGAGTAAAATAAAAATGTATCCTTTATAAGAGTCAGGAATGTTGTTGCTGTGAAAATTAAACTGGAATTGGTCAGAATTGAATATCAGTTTTTCTGTGTCTTCATCACAGACAAAAAAATGAAACTTGGATTTCAAAAAGTTTTCTCTAACTTTGTTCCTCACAGGGAACTATACTGTTATATTCTAACAGCACAGCATCAGACACACTATGACAATGTAACACTTGAAGGCCAATTCAAATCTGCTGATGGAAAATATTTCCCTTTTAAGTGGGCGCATAGTAAAAATAAATAAGTAAAATTGCAAATATTCCACTTTTTTATTGCAAAATTCCTCATCGGTACGGTTATAACTGCATTCACAGTTTAACAGTCACATGAAGGTCAGGTGAAAATAAAACGACAATAATAAGGCCCTGTATAAATACAAATAAACACAATGATCAACAGAAATTCTTGGATGTGCACACAGCCATGGAAAAGCCATATTGCAGGATAACAGAGCTGAAGCAGCAACTCAGTAAGACAAAAGTATAGGGCCTATACATTCATTCAGATGATGTTACTGCGCAAAGTAAAATTGCCCAACTGCTTGGAGGAATAACATTTGTCTAATAGTTAACACTCCCTATTAACGCAAAATAATAATAATAATAATAATAATAGTAATAATATTAATAATACTGTAAAAATAATTTGGAATGGGAGAAAAAAAGTGGCACATGCATATCTTGGGCTACTAGATATGTTAATAAAGTTGGTCTGGAGAAAATTCCCTCAACTAGCCCAGGGGTTTTAAAATGAAAAAGAAAAAAAAAAGAAAAAGTGTTCAAAATGGAGAAAAAGAGTATATGCAGGAATGTCCACGCACCCGCACATGAGGACCTCAACAGTCTGCATCAAACAGGCCGAAATATTTGCCAGCGTTGGAGAAGTAGATATAAGGCGCAGCGTTTGCAGTCGGGTATACGACGGGAAAAGGCATGTGTAACAAACATCCGCCCAGTAGGCTGCTGTCTTTGTATAAAGGTGGTAATTGCACGTTTTTCCCCCCCGCGTCTGAGAAGTGCTCCGCGGCCAGCGGGCTCTCCGTGTCCGTGGACAGCTGTCTCTTGAGCTTGTTGCGCCGGTTCTGGAACCAGATCTTCACCTGCGTCTCCGTGAGCTGCAGGGAGCTGGCCAGGCACGCTCTCTCCGAGCTGCTCAGGTAGCGCTTCATGTCAAACGTGGCTTCTAGTTGGAAAATCTGTCTCTTGGAGAATATGGTGCGTGTCTTTTTCTTGACAGCAGCGGCTTTGCTGTCGGACCCGGGTTGCTGGAGCTGCTGCTGCTGCTGCCGGGGCGGCTCGCCGGCGCCGGCCTCCTCCGGTGCGGGCGCGCTCGGCACCGCGCAGGAGCCGGCCGGAGGCTGCGGGGAGTGCGCTCTGGGCTTCACTGGAGATGCAAAGCACACAAAATGTCAATGTTGCCGAAGCAGGAAAGGGGAAAGTTTGAAAATATGAACTGTATTGATGTTTTAAAGATAAAAAAGATAAAAAGAAACGAGCTTGATGATGGAAGAAGTCAAACCAAATGCATTTTTTAGATGCTCAGCTCTATTGATGTGAATAATCTGAGCCGTAGATGGTTTATTAGTGTCCTTACAGGAACACATTTCATTCTACAACCTTATTCAGATAGATTTATGCCATATATAAGTTTATAACAGTTTGGCAGATTTATTAAGCAAATCATTAAACAGTTGTGTTCCATGTAGATCAATATTGTTCATGGTTCTTTAATATTACTAATCGTCTGACATCTTCCTTTAAGTTTTACATTGAAGAAGAGCAAACCTTAATCAGACTTAAGTGTAATTGATACTGTAAAACTGAAAATGGTACAAGGTAAAAGTTTGAAAACATGAACTGTATTGATGTTTTAGAGATAAAAAGAAACGACCTTGATGAGTTTACTGGATGGAAGAAGTCAAACCAAATGCATTTTTAGATGCAGGACCTGCATTATGTATGTGGTTCCATGCTGTTTTAACACTCACAGTAATTCCGTATAACGATCAATAGTAAATATATTGTACAACTAACAGTTTCAGTTTTTTAAACTACCCAACACATGCAAATTAATGCGTGCAGGTTGATAAATAAGAATAAAAACTGACCTTTGTAAGTAAATAGAGCGCATTTCTTATTCCCACTGCGTCTTTATTATTCCCACACATCATTTTGAAGGCAATATCTGCTATAATTAAATATTTTTTTTAGCAATAAGTAAATAAAAGGAGACTTTTTGATAGTTACCTGTCTCCTCGGAGCCGTTCTCGTACTTTCTCGGGACATCCCACGCACCACGACAATCGTTTTTACATCCATTGTCCGAGTCCGCGTCGTCCTGCTGCTTCAGGTTGAGGATGCTGTCGATGGTGAACCGCAAACACGCGCTGCGGCTCGGGGCGTCCTCTTTGCTCATGTTCCCCGGCATTGCTGCTCCTGCTCCTGCTCCTGCGAGATCCCACTAACACCGACGTCGTCCCCGGACGCTCCGAGCACCATCGCTGCCCGACTGCGAATAGCGCACGGAGACGGAGGAGCCGCCGCTCCGTGTAACTCACCGACCCGGAAGAGCGCGGATTAGCAGCTTTTGATTGGTGGGGGGTTGCGAGGGCCGACGAGGGCGTGATGAACATTTACGTCTGGCTGCCATATTGTAGCTTCAAACTCTTTCCCCTGTCGTCCGAGTTTATGCGCACTTGCTCAGTGTGGCATGACTATAGCGAAGCTCAAAGTCATGACAACTTCCCTTTGAACTTGGGGAGTTTAAGATTTATTCTAATTCGGTGCTCTCTGGAAATCCAAACTGGATCACGTCTATGGCTTTTTGTTGACTTTTTTTTTTTTTTTTAAAGGCACTTTCAAGAGTCCTGCAACATAGGGGTCATGAGAATTATGTAACCTGAGAGAGGGTTCAATGCGACACTTCTGATGAATGAAATTTCCCACCTCCTGCAGTCGCTATTTCTAATGAAATAGTCATATTTTAACGTATCTTTCGATTCTCTGTCAAAGTATACAGGTTTATAGTCAAATAAGGACAAAAAATAATTGGAAACAACTCATTTTGTGCATACATTTTATTCACAAGTGAGCAAAAGTGTACAAAATTCTGCTTTAAACTCCTCTTAAATTTTAAAAAAGTGAATTAATATGATTAATAATGCCCTCCTGCTGATGACAATTAAAATAGGCCTAAGTCACAAACATCTAATTTTTTTTTTATTATTATTATATAAATGATCAACTTTCTACAATTTGTGGATCAGTTCACACCATGCAACATTTTAAGTTCTGTGAACCGGTTTGTGTGTGTGAAACGCTGTTAAAGAAACGTCAAAGCTCGTGGCTGCGTGAGACAGACAAAAAACTGATTTGGTACAGTTTGAAATTGTAAAGCCTTGTTAGGTTTAATGAAAGACTGAGTTCAAGCTTCTGATTGTTGAAAGAATCAAAGCTTATCTGACAAAGCGGGCAGTGCGGCGGTGGCTCAGGAAGTGGAGCAGTCATCTGCTAAATCGGTGGTTTGATTCCTGGCCTCACACAGTCCACATGTGGTCAAACTGTCCTTGGGCAAGGGACTGAACCCCCACATTACCGCCAGAACCGCTCACTAGTGTGCGATCGTGTGTTTTATAAGTCCACGTAGATTCTATAAAAATAAATGTATAGATCTCTATAGACAAATGCAGCATTGTGTTGGATGGGTGATTGTGGCGTGTTGTGTGAAAGCGCTTTCAAAGTGGTAAGCAAGACTAGAAAAGTGCTCAATAAATACAATTCATTCACTCTTCTGTTTGTGTTGGGTTGAGATATGATAAACACTTTTCAAACACACTTCCACCCTAATGTTGTTCCTCCTTTTAGCATGTTTACAAGGTCTGATCCATTTCTGAACCTCACCTCACAAGCCGAGAGACACTTTGACCCTTAAGTCATCACACGTGTGAATCATCTATAAATGTTCTGTCCAAAAGAAAAATCTTCACAGAAATGAAAATCTTCTGGAAGCTTGTGAAGTGTATTTAATGAACCCCTGAGGACACTGTGGGAAGTCTAAATAGTCTAAATAATAAGAATCACAGACACAACATTTAACACTTGCTCTTAAAAACTGGTTGTGCTTACAATTTCTTGGAGGAGGGGGCTTTTTTTCATGACAAGACATGTATTATTTAAAGGATTGTTCAGTCTCCATCTCCCGCTAGATGAGTCATACTCTAAATTGGTCTGTACGGTGGCCGAGACCCGCCATTGCTGAAAATAAAAGTAACGCTGCAAACAGAAACAAACGCCGCTGCAAATAAAACAAACGCTGCAAATAAAAAGAAACGGCGCTGCAAATAAAATAAACGCTGCTGCAAATAAAAGAAACGTTGCAAATATAAAGAAACACCGCTGCAATTTAAAAAAAAACGACGCAAATAAAAAAGCCACAACGGAAGTGAATTACGGGGGACTGTTTTTGCTGATGCACCGGTGTTTTTTACGTGAGAGGAGAAGTCCCTGACCACCACACACAGCTTCAACTTCACATTCATCCAAATAAATATTGTTACCCACGCTTTAGATTATTCTTGGCATTATTATTAATGATAAAAACAAAAAAAAAAACAACAACACCGGTGTCCTCTCACATAAAACCACCGGTGCATCAGCAAAAACAGTCCCCGGGAATTCACTTCCGTTGTGGCTTTTTTATTTGCGGCGTTTTTTATTTTATTTGCAGCGGGGTTTCTTTATATTTTCAGCGTTTCTTTTATTTGCAGCGGCGTTTCTATTTGTTTGTAGCGTTTATTTTATTTGCAGCGGCGTTTGTTTCTGTTTGCAGTGTTACTTTTTTTTTTCAGCAATGGTGGGTCTCGGCCAACGTAGGTCTGTGTTTATCAAACATCCAAAAGAAGCATTAAATACAGTCTGACTTGTTTTTTTGGAACTGCTTTGGAAAAGTCTTAACACTAAAATGAACATATTGCAGTATCTTTAGTAGATTAGTTTGAGCCACACGTGGACCGCCGTGGTCTCGTCGTCGCCTCCACGCCCATTCAGATTCACACCAGTCCTGACATCTGAGTCGTGAGGAACGTCACTGGATGGGGGAAGCGGCCAGTCAATGGGTAGTTGACCCCGTCTGAGACCCCGAGCACCGGGGGAGACACGTGGGCCAGGCCGGACAGGCCCACAGGTGCGCCGGCGCTCTCGCGATACAGCACGGGAACGCGGACGACGCGGTGCGCCGCGGCGAACGGGATGAGGGGGCTGCCCGCCTCCATGTCGGCCGTGATCTGCCGCTTCCACTTGTTCCTGCGGTTCTGGAACCAGATCTTGACCTGGGTCTCGGTGAGCTGCAGCGAGGCGGCCAGGCCGGCCCGCTCCGAGCTGCTCAGGTAGCGCTTCAGGTCGAAGGTGGACTCCAGCTGGAACACCTGGCTCCGGCTGAACACGGTGCGCGTCTTCTTCTTCCGCACCACTTTCAGATCACCTGAGATCGACAGAAACAAGAGTTTTGCACTTTAATTTTTTTTTTACATAATAGAAACACTGGATCACTTTACTTTAAATACATAATAACGAGACTATACTAGGAATGGGTGATATTTTACCGTTCACGATATACCGTCAAAAAAAGAAAGGTAAGAATTTGTCATCTCGCGGTAAAAACTATAAATTCCTGTTGATGACGTTTTTGTGTAAAGCTGATTTATGGTTCTGTGTTAAATCCACGCACAACGTGAAGGAAGGAAGGAAGGAAGGAAGGAAGGAAGGAAGGAAGGAAGGAAGGAAGGAAGGAAGGAAGGAAGGAAGGAAGGAAGGAAGGAAGGAAGGAAGGAAGGAAGGAAGGAAGGAAGGATATGAGCCTGAAAGAAATTAAGAAAGAAATGAGCCAGAAAGAAAGACAGAAAGAAAGAAAGAAAGAAAGAAAGAAAGAAAGAAAGAAAGAAAGAAAGAAAGAAAGAAAGAAAGAAAGATAAATTCCTGTTGATGAGGTTTTTGTGTAACAAACATGGCGGATCTGAGTCATTACAGTTTTGCAGTACAGGTGGACTCATTTAATTGTTTTTTATTAATTCAATTGGTGTAGTTTAGTAGCATTTAGTATCTTTTAGAGCAGTGTTTTGGGGGCTCCAAAGACTGAATGTGGTGATATATTTATTGTTACAAAGGTGGAGTTGATTTGGTATTTCTTTTATCGTCATTTTTATCGTTATCGGGATAAATGCCAGAAATTATCGTGATCAATTTTTTAGTCCATACCGCCCATCCCCCTAGACTATACGCGATCAAGGGCCCCTAGCCCTTGATCCCTAAAAAGGTTAACTACACTCCTGTTTCTCATGCAACTTTAATGGTATGAACAACCACTAGTTCTGAAATTCTAACTTTAAAGGAAATACGCAATTAAAACTTCACCAAACCAAGAAACGTGGAACATTTAACCTGTCCGGAAAGCAAAAAGGGAAGGTTTTAACTCGCAGTGCGCATGCGTGGTGACGATTCCCCAGTTCCTGCTCAGTGCAGAGTATAATAAAGAGGTGAAACGTTATCCACGAAGCGTAATAAGGCTCACCAGTGTCACTGCTGTCCTCCCCAGAGACGCAGGAGGAGGGAGCGTCCTCCTCCTCCCTGTCGTCCAGCAGTCCATCGTCCCCCTTGTCCTCCGGGTCCTCCTTCTCCCTCACTTTCAAATCAGTAGAAACAAGTTCACTGGTTATTGGTGCAGGGTCGGGCTGTTCATCCGAGTTGGTGTGCTTCTGTAGAAGACCTATGGAAAGTATAATGAGTTATATGGAAAAAAAAAAGGATAGATAGACAGACTTGAAGTTTTTTTCATTGAAAAACATTTTTTAAACATGGATGCTGATTGGTTTACGCCAAGGGTCGGCAACCCGCGTCTCTTTAGCGCCGCCCTAGTGGCTCCCTGGAGATTTTTCAAAAATGTTTCACCTTTTTTTTTCTTCTTTTTTTTCTTCTCTTTTTCTCTTTTCCTTTTTTTCTCTTTTTTTCCTTTTTTCTCTTTTTTTCTTTTTCTTTTTTTTCTTTTTCATCTTCTTTTTCCTTTTTTCTCCTTTTTTTCCTTTTTTTCTCTTTTTTTCTTTCTTTTTCCTTTCCCTTTTAATCTTACATTTCAACTTTTTTCTCAACATTTCAACTTTTTTCTCAACATTTCGACTTTTTTCTCAAGAAGGTACTTCAATATTAATCTTGACATTTCGACTTTTTCTCAAAATTTTGACTTTTTTCTCGAAGTGCATAATGAAAAAAAAATCTCCCCCCAGTCATGTGTATGTGTTGCCTTCGGCTTATACAAGACTTTTCATTTTTTGCAGCTCCAGACACATTTGTTTTTTGTGTTTTTGGTCCAATATGGCTCTAAAACATTTTGGGTTGCCGACCCCTGGTTTACGCAGACGTGCCAAGCATTACACGGGGCTCCATCGGGCCATGTGTCATGAGCACTATAAGCATTGCAAAACACCTTTGGTTTAGTGATGCAAAAGATAGGCCACTTTAATATCACACAAATGCATTTGTGTGATATTAAAGTTTCATTATCGCAAACGTGTTTTCATAATAGAATAATCCTCGCTGCATGTCCTGCAGGGAACTGTTTGCGTCCATGTTTATCTAAACCAGAAACACGCGTGTCCATGTAGTGTAAATGAGCGATCATCTCATCCGTTTGGATCATTTTAAGAGCCACAGCCGGTTGGAGAAAGCAGAATAATCAGAGGAGAACTTACTTTCGGAGCTCCCGCGTACTGTGTTTGGAAACGTTGCGCGCCGGTGCGGCTCCTCTCCTTCCCTCCGCGTTCGTGCCTCTATCCCCGGACACACTAGGGTGCGCGCACCGACCCTGGAGCCGGGAGTGTCCGGCCGCTCTTCAGCTGAGGAATCACCGCCCGCAGTGCCCAGCAAATTCTCGATGTAAAACGACGAGCCTCTCGACGGAGCGCCGAGCTTCGATCTGGGCGCTTTATCGTCCAGCATCTTGACTTTTTTTTTATTATTATCCCCCTTCCAGCCGGTTTTTACACCCTTTTTTAAAATTTAAATTCCCCCCAGTAGGTGGATATTATAGAATCATTCCGTGGAATGCTTCATAATTCCCTGCCAGTGTTGCCTCCTGCTCCGCGTAAATCATCCCGACGCGCTCCGTAAAGAGGACGGCCTGTGCCTGCGCAGTTTTAAGAGATCCGGACAGAAAATTCGTCTTGGGGTTGAGCTGAGGGCACAAGGCAAAGAGGATTTACTCCAGGAGAATAAAAAAAAAAGGCTCGGCACTGGGTTGTTCCTCAGAGCCGTGTGATAGTCTGCCTTCAGGGACTGCAGAAATGCAGGATTTAGGTCAATTAGGGAGCACACCAAAGCAGAGATACGGCGTTGTCCTCAGGGCTGGAGATGGAGAATGCGTCATGAGGAATGGCACAGTACCGCCTATTGGTTACATTTGTCCATGCACGCTTTATATTTATTATGCACGTTGTATATCTGTTATTTTTCCATTATTTTACATCCTTATGACTCGATCCACGATGACCAAAAACTAAAAAAATGTCATAACTAGTTTTCCACACAACTATTTTTCGCTTTAGTTGGTAATTTACATCCCGAGAGTGCCCGACAAGGAAAATTGTATATTCCCTTCCCATTCAGTGCAAAGAAAATATAGGAGAAAAGAGGGTATAATCGAATATAATAGGACTAATTTAAATGTTATGGTATAAAACTGCCCAGTTGTAGACCAGAAAAGGGGCTTTGAAAATATGCTGAAAATCGGAATAGAAAACTTTTCTCTGCTACTATGCATTCTTATTTACACTTAAATGTTCACAGTAGTCAGCAAGTCGAGTGAAAACGCTTGATTGTTATTTATTTCTCGTTTTCAGTCAACATTTTAAATTATTCTCTGTATATGTGTGAATCCACTCGTGTCTTGGCTTTTAAAAACATTGTCTCTTGAGGTCTTCAACTACTGAGATACAAATCAATGCGAAAAATGTCCCAGTATTGTAACATGATCAGAAATCGATAATTTCCTTAATGATTTTCTTCATTTAGAAGAAAAGCAAACTATAATAATATTAAAAACAATACATTGATGGGTTTTTTATTATCAGTTTGTGTTCGTGAAATATATTGGGGTTTTTTTTTCAAAAAAGTTGTATTAAGTTTTCTGTTTTGTTTCAAAAATATAATATTTTTATTTTCTTGTGTTCTACTTTTGTTTTGTTTTGCTGTGTTTTTTAATCTGTTTTTTTGTTTGCTTTTATTATATTTATTATTATATTTATTTTATAGCTTTTGTTTTTGAAAATGTGTTTTTATTGAATTTTTGGTTTCTGTTTTATTGCACTTTTCTTTCATTTTGTTTGATATAAGTTTATTTTGAAATATACTATTTTGCCATTTGTTAGTGTTTTCAGTTTTTTATTATTTTTCTTTTATAATACTTTCTTATTTATTGTGTTTTAGTGGCGGTTCTTTGTTTGTTTGTTTGTTTTATAATGTTGTGTGTTTCACTTTGTGTCCTGGTTTTGAACGTCCATGCCCTTGGACAAACTTTTTTGAATTATTATATTATGTCCTTCTATATAAAACGTTTACATCTCTGTTAAGCATTCAATGTGGCAGAATTTTACTAACTTTTTTACTATTTCAATGATGGTTTTAATGGCTCAAAAGGAAAATAATTCATCTTTAAATCTTCCCACTAGTATAACCTGAAAAATTGGATCTGACTTAAGTTTTGATGGCAAAAACACTATATACACTATAAAATATTCTTTTTACTTTTTTTTTTAAAGTACATTTTAAGTAAATTTAGAATTGACTTATTATTATAAGGAGAGGAAATGTTAGGCTAAATGTCTGTAGATGGAGTAGCAATGTTTTCCAGCCTAAAATTAACGCTGCAGTAGAAACTGTTGCGTCATCTGCAGTGATTTTACTCCACTGTTCAGTTTGTTTGGAGGTGTAATAAGATTTCAGCACTATGAAAAGTTTACTTTCATCTGTAAGCAGCTTTGAACAAATGCTTAAAAGCTCAGAACATTCCAGGCTGGAGGATTTTAGCCTTCGTGTTAATCGCTCGCTTTGAATTCATTACTTTTTCTGCTCAGTTTTGTCACAGAAAGCCCCACACCACACTACAGTAGATATTAGTAACATAAGCAGAAAGAAGGAAGGTAAACACGGAGAAGGGGTGAAAGCTCCTACGACCTAGTTCTTTAGAGGGAAGGCGGAGAACAACAAACTGTGTTCACTCAAGAAAATTGTTCAACAATTGTTCTCTGTTGTGCCACTACACTGACTTCTTGAAAGCCTCTTTGCCAGTAATAGTCTATGAACCTAATTGGCTGCACGGAGCCTGGTTGGAGGGCAAAATCTCCGAAACATTTGGACAAAAGAATAATCAAAATTCAAACATTCATTTAATTCAGAAATCTGTATGTTTGAGTTGGCTTAAGTGCTCAGTATAATGGACCCAATTTTAGTTTTTGATAAGGAGCACTGAAGGTAAAGTAAGGTTATGCGAATCATGTCCTTACCTGTTAATGGCGAACTCCTCCCTTTCACCCAGAGAGAGTTGGGATAGACTCCAGGGGATCCCCGTGACCCTGCACAGGAATTAGCTAGATAATGGATGGATGGACATGGTTTTTTAACTTTTTTTCTCAAACATTCCAGAGTTAAATCAACCCTAGGTCCACTATTAGATGGTAAGGAGTCTAAACTTTCCTGAGAGACCACAAGAACTTGGACTGGAGCAGTCTTTACCTCCAACAGAATGTGTGCTTATGTGGCAAAATGACAATTAATCTTAGCACTCGGTGCCCACAGGTGCTAACATTCATTGACCTGTGTCAAAACAAAGAGGTATTTTAATCCTCTGACAAGACTGTAAAAATGTCTTTCCACTTTTCGTGGTAGTGTAGATGGAATCCCCACGGACGAACCGGAGACATTTAAGTTTTAAGTGTGAATGTAAAGGACTGTTTGTACGTGCTTGTCCCTCCAGTCACTGCTGCCGCTTTTTAAGTTGATGTCGTTCAAACTTCTGTCAATAGACGTAAAAGGAGGAGAGTTCATGGCCTCTTCTTCCTGTTTTGTCATAAATATCCAAGTACCTCAGTGTTTTGACTCCAGAATTCTCCTTTAATATACATTTTGGGGCAAATAAGCTACAGGTGCTCCCTGTTGGACTTCTTTACAGTTCCTCCATGGAAGCTGTTGTAGATCTGTCCGTCCGTCCGTCCGCCCGTCCCTCCATCCAATGGTCTGCAACCCAAAATGTTGAAAGAGCCATATTGGACCAAAAACACAAAAAACAAATAAGTCTGAAGCCGCAAAAAAGGAAAAGTCTTGTATAAGCCTTAGAATGAAAACAACACATGCTGCATGTTTCTATATTAGTTATAACTGGGGGGATATTATTTTTTTCATTATGCAATTCGAGAAAAAAATCGAAATATCGAGATTAAAAAGGAAAGGAAAAAGGAAGAAAAAAAGGAAAAAAGAAGAAAAAAAGAAAAAAAGGAAAAAAAGAAGAAAAAAAGAGAAAAAAATGGAAAAAAGAGGAAAAAAAGAAGAAAAAGGAAAAAAAAAGGTCAAACATTTTTAAAAATGTCTCTCTATCTCTCTATCTCTCTATCTCTCTATCTATCTATCTATCTATCTATCGTATCTATTGTAGAGAAATATACAACAGAATAGCGTTGGCCATAGTTGAGTAGCTTTCATGTAAAGTGGTGAAGTACAGCAGCTATAGGAAGAAGTGATTAGTCAGTCTGTTTGCGTGTGTGCAGAACGTCTTTTACCATTCGTCTGCTTACAACGTGAATGTTAAAAGGCTTTTTGGGAAGTCATCATGCAGCATCTCTTGCGTCAGTTGCATTAACACAAGAAGCATCATGGTGTTATAGTCGCCAATGTTTTTCTCCTTGTTTTACACCGAATTTGATTGTTTCACAATATATTTCTTGTATGAATTGATAAGAAAAGTTACTCGGTAGAACAAACATCAACCTATTTTCTGTCCACAATTGCTCTCTGAAGAACATGACGTTTCTCAATCAAGGCCTGATTATAATATTTAATTTCTTAAGGAGGCCAAAAGCAACAAGAAAAAATACTTACAAGGTCTTAGGAGGTTAACGAATTCAAAACTCATTACACAATCCTTTTTTAAAGCAACAGTTCTCATTGGGGTAAAAAAAAAATGTGCAGGACAGGAAACGTTGTCACGTCTACTCTGCTGATTACTTTGATTTCCTGAGGACAGCTCAGCCATAACAAAACCGTCATGAGTCTAATCCAGATTGGAGTCTAATCCTGTATCATTACTGCCGTGTGTGTTTGTCTTTCCATATGCAAGAAAAGAAATCAGTGCATTAATAGTCTAGCTGGGGATCCTCCACATCATTATTTCTGGCACTATAATAGGCCACTGTGACGATGCAAGCTGTTGAGGTCAAAGCAAAGGCCCACAATGCAAGAGTGGAAGAGGTCAGGAAGGTCCAGACATCTTAGGTCGGCCTTAACAGAGTCAGTCAACTAGAAGGCCCCTTTATGCCACATGGAGCATGGAGTTATTGACAAATCTGTCTTGGGTTTAGGCTCTCCTGCAGCCCTCATGCTCTCTGCTTTCTGTTTCTGAATGTCCACCCATCAGATGTGATTTTAAACATGCTGTTCCCCTGGCAGCCCATGTCAAATAGGTAAGCGGTGGACCCGGCGTGAAAACAAAACCTCCGGGCTCCCGCTGTCACTTATCAGAAATGCTTCTTGATTTGTGTTTTATACCTGCTCAGAAACTCCAAAAACCCACTCCAGATTACAATCACTAAAACTGACACATAGTTTTCCTGCTTAATCCCTATTAGCTCTCAGCTCACTGCACCCCAAACCCGATTCAGTGGAACAAACCGAAAGCCACTCTGGGAACTGTTTGTTTTATTGCATGAAGCTTTTGCTGTCTCACACAAAAGTCTGCTAAGAAAATAACTTTGTTGTTTTTTCACTTTTTGCCAGTTTGCATTTTGCCCCGACCGGAGCGTAAGGACAAAACACATTCAAAGACTTGGCTGAAATAAACTATTAATTCCTGTTTGTTTAACCCTTGAACGGCAAATTAACCCCTGTTAGAGCCAGCTTGTCAGCTCAACACAAAGGAGGAAAACACTTGATATTTTTAACACGTTGTGAGCCTTTGCCCTCACCTTCTCCACCAGTCTGAGCATGTGCAAAGAACAGTCAGAGAAAAATGCATTTGAACATTTCAAAAAGGGCTGTTTTGCACTCTTTTGCACCATTTATTTAGTTTTTTTCAGACAAAAATATGTTCTGAAAGTGATCGTGATAAATGATGTGGGGAAAAGTGAAGTTATTAGCAGATACAATATACAGCTACAAGGAGAAACATGTTTTATCCCTGCAGCTTTGTGATGAAGCAACACTCCTGATGGAGCTTATCAACAAGAGGCTTATGGATCATCAGATCAATGAGAAACCATCAGCATCCCTCTGGTCTTTAGCTGTGTCAAGAACCAGGGTCAAATGTTAATGCAGCAGCAGAATAAGAAAAAAAAAGGAAAACTTCATGATAAAAGTTCAATCAAAGTTTGTTTTTAAACCTTTCAAAACGCACAGTCCTACAAATAGAGCTTTCCCCTCCCTGTACTGTACTGTATGTCTCATCTCTATCCTAATATTTTCCCGAGCACACTCAATCTGACCCAGGACCTCCAGGTTCAGACTGTTGGCTTTTTTTTTTTTTTTTTTTGAAACATTCAGACTTAAATAAATGTGTCGGTTTGTGAAAAGCAAAAAAGCAGGGACACGGGAGCCCGAGCATCCTCAAATAGACGAATCGCGTGAGAAAAGAGCCAAGCCTGCTGGAGGTGGACCATCTCGGAGAGTGCACCCCCTCACCGCCACCGCCACCCTCCCGCCCCGGTCAAAGCACTTTTGTCATATTAGCTTACACACACGGTCCATATTTTTCAATAAATCATGCCCCTGAAGGATGGCTGGGAGAACACAGGCTATTAGAGCAGCAGTCAGTCAGTCAGGGGCTTGCAGGCTTCCTCTTCCTGCTCTGCTGAAATACACCTAATGAGGAAAAGTTTACTGGCTCACTTTCAAAATGTGCATTTGTGAGGTATGCTATTTTATCATTCACTTCTAAAAAATGTTTATTTGAATTTACAACATGCATGAACTTGAGACCAATCATCTTTTTCCAAAGCCTCATGGTGTTTAGTTGATGTCCATGTGTGAAGCATGTGCCTAAAACAGCTTTCATGGATCTCAGAGCCCAATGAAATAAAATAAAAGCTTAGGATACGTGAAAAGGAAACACAAATTAAAGACTTTTAAAATTGTTAAGGGCGGATTTCAAAGGGGAAGTAAAAACGAGATGAAATATGCAGTCAATTTCAGCTGTTTGCAGCAGATTTTAAAGGGTTTTATGTGTTTATTTATTTGCAATAATATCAGTAATTCCTCCTCCTTTAAAGCCGGGGCCCATGCATGTGCAGCCTGTGTGCAGTGTGAGAACATACATGTATTTTGCAGAGGCAGTCCAGGAGAAACCAGAGGAGACATGAAACATAAAATAGTGCATAACGGGCGTCTGCCTGCGGGAAACATTTCCACGGAAAGGCTTGTTTTCCCTGCTCTTGTCACGCAAGCCCTCCTCTGTGCGCGCACTGCTGCGGCCCTGCTGGGAATCCAACCCGCAACCTTTGCTCAGGTCACCGCCGACACACTGACACGATGTTTTATTTGGTCTTAATTACTCTGATTGCTCAGTAAAAGTACTAGGCTGCATAATACAACGAAACTCTTAATATATGATGTTTTAAATTTAGAAAATAAGTTAGATGACACCAGAACTTTCTGTGCTGCAGGGGGGGATTTTTCATTTAAATTTGACAAACGTTTTCAACTCTCTCAGAGACTATTTATTCACGTGAGCACGGAAACTTTGCAGGTTCCCGACAGCTTTCCTGTATAGTTCTGAAATACTTTGTAAATCGTGAACCTATTTCCTTTTCAAAAGTCGGTATTTTATTTGAGTGACAACCTGATGATGAGTTACCATGGAGACAAATTACTGCACTTAACACAAAAAAACCCCCCCAAAAACAAACAAAAAAACCACACCAAAAACAATTAATTGTCCTTTTTAAGATTATGGTAGCCTTTAATATCTGTATACCCCCAAAATTCCTATATAAACTTAAAAAAAAAATTGAAATGAAGATGTGTCGGAAGTCTGGACTTTTTTTTTTTTCTTTTTCATTGAGTGAAAATAATTAGCCCGTAGAAAGAAAAAAAAAATCCACATATCGCCACTTTTCTAATCGAACAGTTATTATTTCCTTTTCACACTGGAAAAAAAAAAAGAAGAAAAAAGCCGATGTTGTCTTGGACTAATGGGAATTGATTTTGTCTCACATTAGCGCCATGACACGTTTTCTCGCTTCTTTTTCAGTGCTCCAACTTTTAGGAAAGGAATATGCCTAATTCATTTATTTTTTATATTTATTTTTTAATTCTAATAATTTTATAATTCAAAAATATTAGTCTGCATTAAAATAAATGAAAAGGAATGAGTTTTGAGTCACGAATCATGAAAAAACTTCACCAAACAAGCGTCTATGTCAATTAATTATAATAACATATGAGATCATGAGTTTCACCATTTAAGATTTCTACTATTTTGATGCGGTTGGTAATAAAACACGTGTGAGCAGTATAGTAAATGTGCATTAGTTTTGAGTGTATCCAGGGAAGTGGCCCCACACACACTGAACAGAGTATAAAGTTGAGCTGCTCAGCAGTCTCGTTTGCAGTTAACACGCGGAAATCAGTGAAGTCAACACGCACTTTAATTTTGAAGCGTTGCAGAGTGAAAGCTAATAATTCTGATTCTGTGACAGACAAGAAACAGACTCATTTGAGCCTGTTAGAAGAATAATTGAAGGAAGCCGCTGCAGCGCCCGCAGCTGTTTCCAAATGAGAAGGGTCCAAACCTCAACTCAATTTTTATCTCTTTTTTCGTTGTTGTTTAGTTTTTTTTGTTCAGTTTGTGGAAAAAAGGAGAAGTGCATTCTTCTGCTGGCTGCTCATTGTGTTATCCTGGTTTGTATCACTGGATTTAAAGTAGAAACAGAAAAGCCCAGCAGAGGAAAAGTAGCACGCAGGGTCAGCTTTGGCTGAGTTCTGTTTGATCAGTTTAATTTGTGCCTGTAAAATGAAAAGTAGTAATGAAATGCAATGAGCCAAAGAGACGTGGTCATGGATGGAAATATTTAACAAACAAAATGCTAGTAATAATTCACATAGTATGCATTTTAATCTAGGCAAACTTCAAAAAAACAAATATCTGCCTTCTCTTATTAGTGAAATGCAGGATTTTACCACCAGTAGCCAACAGGGGGCAGCAAAGCACGACTAAAAGAATAATAGGATGCCTGTTCATATTTCATATGTCAAAAAATAGCCCACTTTCATATTATGACCAACAATACAAGACATCAGAGTATGATTAAGTTTTGTACATTTTGACACTGATTGCGTCCTTCTTCCAGTGGCGTCAATTCAGTGGAAGCTAAGGTATGGCAAGGTTACGAGTCACATTAACTAGAGTATCAATCAACACGTCCAGCAAATATTCATCACAGAAGTCTGCTATGTAGTTTATCTGTGTGGTCAAGAAAATTGGAATTTTTTCAAATGCAGTCTCGCTCACTGCAAAAACTCAAAATCTTACCAGGAATATTTGTCTTATTTCTAGTTAAAATGTCTCATTTTTAGTCAAAAAATCTCATTACACTTAAAACAAGATTCATCACCAGAAAAATAACTTGTTATTTGACCATTTTCACCTGATTCAAGTAAATTTTCACTTGAAATAAGTAGAAAAATCTGCCAGTGGGACAAGATTTATCTTCTCATTACAAGCAAAAAAAATCTTGTTCCACTGGCAGATTTTTCTACTTATTTTAAGTGAAAATCTACTTGAAACAGGTGAAAATGGTTGTTTTTGAGTCTTGTCTTAAATGTAGTGAGATTTTTTTTGACTAAAAATTAGACATTTTAACTAGAAATAAGACAAATATTCTTGTTAAGATTTTGAGTTTTTGCAGTGTGTAATAACTAGTGAAATCGATCATGTTGTTCTGATTTGCATTTGTAGTTATTCTATATGTATTACCGGGGCAGGGCTAAATACGTTTTTTAACTTCTCCCTGCTCCATTTCGAGCATGCAGAAAAGGAAAAAAAAAAAAAGAAAATAAAAGTGAGGCATGTTTTTGTTTATGATTGTTATGATTTGTATTATACTGTATTTATCATGATTATTATTTAACTATTGTTCTTTGGTTTAAATATATTTATATATATATATACATATATATATATATATATATATATATATATATATATATATATATATATATATATATATATATATATATATATATATATATATATTTTTAGCATGTTCGAAATAAAGTTTTCATTCATTCATTAAGTCATAGAATAATCAATACAAATAGACACAGAGTAATTCCATAAATGTATTTAAAAAAACAAACATTTATATTTCCCCCTGAAGCCAAAGTGTGGCGGCTGCCATACCTTCATACCCAATTGACGCCCCTGCCTTCTTCCTCTTCCTCATTTGTCTGCATCTTTGTCCATCTTCTGCATCTTCCTCTGTCATAGCAACCGTAATAACACCTATCACCATAGCAACGGCCTGCATGTCTGTGGGCGGGTCTAGGGGCGTGGTCAAGGCCCCCGGCTGGAATCCTATTGGCTCCCTGATGTGCTTTTGTCCTTTCACTCGACTGTCCTTTGTCCGGTGAGGATGATCAGATAATAGCTGGATGCAGTTCCATCACCGAACAGTTAGCGGCACTCCTGAGTCAAATGGGAATTTACAGTGAAAAAATAAAGTTTATAGAAAAAGAAAGAGGTCATGACCGGTCATGATTAGTACTACTGCCACAAAGGAAGACTGGAGAAAGATAAATGTGTTCAGTTAACACCAGGAGACATTAATTGGAGATTAGAAGCCATAAATCCCCATATCGGTTGTCATAAATGTATAAAAAAAAAGGTTTACTGATGCAGTAACTCAGCTCAGTTCTGACAAATGTGAAATTAAGAAGCAGCCATTAGATACAGTATTAGTTACTAACTTACTTGTATTTAGGCATGAAAGTTAACATTTTTTTCCTTATTACATTATGCCTATACACCTTTTTTTTCCATTTCATTTCATTTATTCCATTCATGGTATATATTCTTAATAATGTTGTACAAAATTCTATGAAGTACACATTATCCCCATGAAAGAAAAGGAGCAGGAAGAAGAAAACTTATGATACCTGCCCCTCTCTGTTAATACAATTACGTTGACTTGCTGAACACCAATCTATCTATCACATATTTATAACAAGAAAACAAACAAAAATACCACTCTTCTATCTATTTTTTTCTGTTTCTCCTTCTTTTTTGTAGACACTTATCTTTTCTTTTTTAAACATTTTCTTAAGCTGATACAAACTTGTGCAACTTTTCAGTTCCTTGCTTTGTCCATGCCATAATTTTACATCTGTAACAGAAATACACCTTTGTTTTATGTTTAGCCTTGCAAAAGTATGTTTGAAATCAACTTTAAGTCTGTTGTCCTCATCCTCCAATCTGAACAAATGTTGTAACTGTTCTGGTAACGATCTACTTTTTGCTTTAAACATTATTTTTAAAGTTTGAAGTTCAACTCTCCTTATGAGCTTATTCATTATTTTTGTTTTGTTTTATTCATTTATGTACGTATTCCTATTTTTTTTTCTTATATACTGTTTAATCTCTACACTTTTCTACTTATTTCTCATTACTGTTCAATTATTTCCCTATGTTGTTTTTAAACTGTAACAAATTTGATATTTGAATATGTTGGGTGAGGTTTTCATATAAGCCCTCTTGGGTTTCATACCTCCCCTTTGCACATCCCAGTAATGTTGATTGTTCATGTTGTTTATTTATATGATACTGTTTGTGCTAAATAAATAAAAAAAAAAAAAAAAAAAAAAACTATATCCACTATTTTCAATAAACCTGCCGAAATAAATAATCTGTTTGATGGTTCTCTGATGCCGACCCTGTGAATGACTTTACCAGAGGAGAAAAAGAAGAAAGGGGGTCATTGTGTACAGGGATGGTCAAATGCTTGGGCCATCTGTGAGAATCATGTCCCTTATTTAAAGAAATCTTAGTTCTGCACCTGTCCTTGTTCACCACATCCAGAAGTATAAATCCATTTTGGGACGTCTCCCTACATATTTGTGCGTGCATATGTGTAGAAACGTCAGCCATTATGGCCTGAGCTCACAGAACTTTATTCAAATGCAGGTCCCGAGCAGAGCTGGGTAGTAACGAGTTACATTTACTCTGTTACATTTACTTGAGTAAGTTTTGGGAAATTTTGTACTTAGGAGTAGTTTTGAATCACTATACTTTTTACTTTTACTTGAGTAGATTTTGAAGAAGAAACTGTTCCTCTTACTCCGCTACATTAGGCTACGTTGAGCTGTTACTTTTCTTTTATCCCTTTTATCCACGTACGCGTCAATCTCATGACATCACTGGGTGATTCTTTGGGAAAAACGTTTGTTTTTGCATGTTTTGTCACATTTACACAGACTCAAACACACACAGAGTTTCTATGAGTTCATGTTTGTTCTAGTTCTGCCTGGTTAAAAAAGAAAAGTACAAAGGCTTGAAATTTTGTGCTATTTGTGCTTAATTTATTTTTTTATTCTGTTATTATTTTATTTATTTTATTATTTATTAAAAGTACTTGAATTTACTTTAAGATTATTTTAATTTAAGCTAATTTTAATTTTTTTTAAAATTTATTTTATTATTTTATTGATTTAATTTTCCTGAAGATGATTATTTTGTACTTTTATCTGTTTGAATGGTTGTGTTAAAAAAATAAATCAGACGTTACTCAACAGTTACTCAGTACTTGAGTAGTTTTTTCACCAAGTACTTTTTTACTTTTATTCAAGTAATTATTTAGATGACTACTTTTTACTTCTACTTGAGTCATATTATTCTGAAGTAACAGTACTTTTACTTGAGTACAATTTTTTGCTACTCTACCCACCTCAGAGCCAGAACTGAACAGGGTAAAAAGGCGTTCCAGTTTTCTGCCCCCTCAACCTGGAATGATGGGCAGAAGGACTTGAAATTGGTTGATCTAGTATCCTTGGGTGAATTCAAATCAATTTTAAAAGACAGAGAAATTAGCTGTCTCGGTTCTTGTGACTGCCCTGTTGTGTAAATGTTACTATTGTTTTACTATTGTTTCCCCGGAATGTGTGACTGACTGTGTTTGTATGTATTGTTGTATTGTTTTTATGCTGTCATTTTGGCCAGGTCACTCTTAGAAAAGAGGTTTT
This sequence comes from Cololabis saira, assembly GCF_033807715.1. Taxonomy (NCBI): domain Eukaryota; kingdom Metazoa; phylum Chordata; class Actinopteri; order Beloniformes; family Belonidae; genus Cololabis; species Cololabis saira. Next base: position 32,640,667 of record NC_084606.1, read on the forward strand.
AATCTCAATGAGTTGTTTTACCTGGTTAAATAAAGGATATATATATATATATATATATATATATATATATATATATATATATATATATATATATATATATATATATATATATATATAAATAAAGTCTCCTCTTTGGTCGTCCAGTCTGGCAGCTCCATCTCCATCTCCATCCTTGTGTCAGTGTATTCAGTATCCCTCCTCTTTAGCATGCTATTATATCCAGTACTCGAGTCGTAAAAACAAATCAGGGGGGATGGTGGATTTTATCATATGGGGACAGATAATTTGTGCTGAATACAAACAATATAATATATTACAAATAATAGCAGTGACCAAAACACCTGCAGAAATACTGCAGGAATGACATAGCAGCAGTTAAATGCAGCCTTCTGTAAGCTTGAAATATCCACTGGGCTTACATCAAATACATCAAAACACAACAATAAAAAACACTTTTCTGAACTTATCAATATGACTCTGTCCTTCACAGGATAAGTAACATGGATCACTGCAAAAACTCAAAATCTTAACAAGAATATTTGTCCTATTTCTAGTTAAAATGTCTCATTTTAGTAAAAAAAAACTCATTACACTTAAAACAAGACTCATCACTGGAAAAAACAACAATTTTCACCTGTTTCAAGAAGATTTTCACTTGAAATAAGTAGAAAAATCTGCCAGTGAAGCAAGATAAATCTTGTCCCACGGGCAGATTTTCCTACTTATTTCAAGTGAAAACTGACTTGAAACAAGTGAAAATTGTGAAATAAGTTATTTTTCTGGTGTTATTTTTCTGGTGATGACTCTAAATGTTGAAATAGCAGTAAAACCACATTCAATGATGAAATGACATAAGGGATGGAAAGGAGGGATGGCAGTTTTACAGGGGGGATGATTTGGACCGTTTTTATTTCAGGGGGAGATGCCATCCCCCCTCATCCCCCCTCAACTCCAGTATTGATTATATCTGAACTCTGTCTCCTCTTCATGACTTTGGTCAGTGTCACCATCTCCAACCCATACAGAGGGTCTCACTGCCACCTTCTAAATCTTTCTCTTCACTCTCTTTTTTCACAAATAACTCCAGGCAGTCTTTCCACCCACTCCATCCTGCCTGCACTCTCTTCTTCACCTCTTTTCTGTATTACCCATTGCTCCGACCAGTAGAGTCCAGATATTGATTTGAAATAGGTTTAACTTTGGATGCCCTTCTTGACACAACCCCTCAACATTTTTCGGGGTTTGAAAAATGCAGGCTCTTAACCTTTCAGTATCCGGCTTTAATTTCAGGCCTAATAAGGTTATTTCTTTAGTATGATTCTGCATGTTCATTTGACCTTTCCCATTGATTTGTAGTAAATTATGAGATTTATTTCAAAGTGAGAGAAATATAGTTCTTGCTGATGCTGAAGAGTGAAGAAAATTTGCACCAGAGTGGAGTGTGCTGAAATAATCGACAGATTTTCAGATTTTTTTTTCTCTTTTTACCCCTCCCCTGCATGTGTGTGCTAAGCGTACTGCTGCCAACAAAATAAGTTTCCCCACTGAGGGAGAAAATAAAGGATTATCTTATTTTATCTAATTTTATTTGATTTGTGTAATATCAATTCTTTACCACTAGATGGCAGCGTCGCATTTTCGTCATAACTGCAACTGCTGTTGTTTCTGTGTGTAACATGCTCAACAGCATCAAACATAAAAATGAAAAACAAAATAGAAACACTGACAAAAACATGAGAGAAAAGAATAGTCATGAATGCACAACAAAACATTAAAGAACGTTACTAAGAAACAACATTTATGAAAGTTGAATTGCATTGTTTCTGAAATATTATATAGAGTCAAACACTTTGATTTGATATAAACCTGAAATAATCTTCCCAAGTGTGGTGCCATTTTGAAAGTGTCATATTCAAAAACTGAAACGGCATTTTCAGTGTTTTGTTTTGAGTTTTAAAGGGTTTTTCTACATCTCAAGTGTAAAACAACAGCTAGACATCCATCATTCTGTAATGTATGAACAGTGCTATAGTTGGGACTGTATTTGGCCGCTGTGTCTCATTCCCTGCAGGACACGGAGAGGCCATAAAGTCTCAGCAGAGTCCTACCAGCCAATCAATGGGAAGCCCATTAATAGATTATTTAGATGAAGAAAACAGGACAACCTCATTTATCACAGAAATGATGTGAGCTGAACACAGAACTCAATTACGTTAGCATCCGTAACCTCAAATGATGATGTCTCTGTTCAGAAAATGTTACCCCTGCCATTATCAAATGAGACGACGCCAACCTGCACCATCAAATAACGAACATTACCAATGAGCATCATCTCTAGCTGTGATGGAGGAAGATGGGTTTTTAAAAAGAATACAAACGTAATGTATTGCAGGGGTTGAGTAGCGTGGTGACAGTTTTAGAAGGTGTCTGGAGCACAGAGGTGAAGACAAATGGCACTGTTTAGGTTGTGTGCATCTTCATTTTTCCTCAGTGCGATTTAAAGGCTGCATCAGTGGCAATTATGCATAGCTGACTGAAGACAAGACGAGTTCATGTCTGGGGCTCAGGCTGTGTCAGCGCTTCTGCGCATCATGTGGATCTTAATTCATTACAAAGAGACGGCTCTCTCCCTTCCCTTCGCTTCCACACACCAAGCCTTCTCTCTCCACAGCCTGTCAAAGGAAAACAGTTCTTCATTCAGCAGTAGGCCTGTGTTGAAAAAATCGATTTCCCAATTCTAAATCGATTCTCATATTAATTCCTAAAAATCGATTCATATGTCTAAAGATCGAATTTTTTTTTTAGTTTTTTTTTTAAATTTGATTTATTTATGTTTTTTTTTTCATCATTATATTACAACTTTTGGTTATTTTTTTGTTTATCCCCAAAAAAGGAATGTTTTTTTTGGACACGAGAATAACTGGTGCCATGTTTTTGCCTTTAAATATGTTTAAAGGTATGAAAACATTAAAGTGTTAGGTTATAATTGCATAAATTGTCTATATTTAATTACTTTATATACTGTCTTGGGGTTACAATTGCAAAAAATTCTAAAAACCAAATGCTCAAAAATTAAAAACCAAAATAGACCGAAAATGGAACAAATAAAAACGGAATGTGGGAAAAAATAAAACTGATTTCATCCGTCTCTGTTTCCTCCCTGGATCTGTTTGGTAATTCTGACCCACGATGTTTCTGAAAGCAGTTCTATCAGCATTCTGGGAGCTGATTGGTCCTTACAGCATCATTAGCTGCAATACTTGCTGTTTAATCTCAATATAATACTAGTAGTAATATTTTGCAGAACTACAGTCATATAATTCATGCAACAGCTCAAAAAACTGTTTTAATAACACTAACCCAAATCAATATCGGAATCGGATCGGAATCAAATCGATTCTTGACATTTGAATCGATCCCCAGCCCTATTCAGCAGAGTCATCTGTCAATGCACTTGCAGGACGATGTGAAGAGAGACAAAAAGAGGAGAAAACCTTTTGCCATCATTATGCAGATAAGTGTTAGTGAGATTTAGGAACGATGAGATATTTGGAGTCAGTCAGAGGCATTGCCTCTGTTAGGGAAGCATTTCCTGTGAGTCCAGTTGGACTCAGTCATTTGCACAGCCTCCAGCTGTCCTGCTCCTCCAGCAGCCTGAGCTTCATCATGCATCACAACATTATTTCACTCTTCGATGGAAAAACCTCTTATTTAAAGAGACACAGATGCACTGAAGCACAGAACAGGCTCTGCAGAATTACCACCATGTATGCATGAGCAGTCATCACTCTTTTGAAGTGGGACAGTAAAATGCTTTCTGACTGATCTAGCAAACCAAACATTACCTCGCTTTACAGGCAATGATATTTCATTTTCTCTAATCTCTCGCTACTTTTGTCCCTCAGTCTTTTTTAAAAATCAATTCAGAATAGCAGCAGAATGAGAAAAGTTTGGACCCTTTAACCACGTGTTGACATTTCCGGGAGAAATAGATAGATGTCTTTCATGTTCTTTCTTGCTGCTAGAGAGGATTGATACTGCATCTCAGCTGGATAAACTGTCTCCAACAGCCTTTTACAGTGGATTTTTTTACTTAGTCGGAGACTGATAAGGAACCTTTTAGCTCCATCCCTTACAAACTTTATCAGAGAGCTTTGAGTTTATCACGAACCTCCGGTGCTAAGCTGTAATGCACTGAAGTGCACTGAAGTGCAGTCGTTCAGGGGGAAATAGTGAAAGGGTGTGTTTTATGCCAACCATTACCTTCACCGTTCTCTAACCAAGTATTTTTTTTGTGTGTTTATCTAAAATAAATAACCGAGTAAGAGCTAAACTGCAGTCTGACTCTTAACTGGACTCCAAAGTGAAATATGGAAGTTTTTTCCACAGTATTTTTTTATCCAACCGAACATAGTGTCACATCCAAAACTCCTGGTTATTTGCATCCTGCACAGCTCAGAGGCAGAGCCATCGTCTGGATTCCTCCTGCAGATCCTGCAGATGTGCAACCTCTGCTCTGACCTGTCTGCAGGGCATCATACCTGAGAACTTAATTAGTCACTAATCTATTGCCGCGTTCCATTTACCTCGGAAATCGGAACTCGGAACTGGGAATGGTGTCACAGCCGAGTTATCAGCGTTCCAGTTACAAAGTCGGAAAACAAATGGCAACGTCTACGAAAGCTTTTCTAGCACTTGCCTTGTCCGAATACAAGCAACTTCTGGACAAATATGCGGTCCTCCTGCAACTTTCAAACACGGTGGATGAAGAGGAAACAGAAAGGAGCCCAGCTCTCTTCTACTTACGGTACTGTTTACAGCCGGGACAGCCATCTTGGAATGTTAACTCGGGGGTGGTGAAGATTCTCCAACTTTCCGAGTAGGAAATCCCACTTCGAGGGGCGTTCCAGTTGAAAATTCCGACTCGGAACTTGGAAATTCCGACTTCTGAGGACAAATGGAACGCGGCATAATCTAAGTATATTCTCTTTCCATTCCTCCCACAGTGTAGCAGCCTAGACTGTGTATTGGTGTGTTGATATGAAGGACAATGGTGCATTCAGATGTATGCAATTATAATGGAAAAATGGAGGTAAAATCCTTCATTGGTACTTTAATTTGATTTTATCTACAATCATAAGTGTTGAAATTGTTTTCTTAAGCGTCATTTGTTTTGAATAATCTAAAAGAAGACAAGTCTTAGTTGGTTTTGGGGAAAGATTTGGGGGTTTTGGGGAACCTCATTGTAGCTGTGCTGGGAATATTTTAATGCAATGTTTGTTTCATTTATATTTTTTCTGTACATTTTAGTATATCATTGCACCAAAAGAGCTGACAGACAGCCACTAATTTATTCTCAGTAAAGCCCCTCATCTGAATGCTGCCATGATGAGTATATTAACATATGAATGTTGTAGCAAAGTTTCTTTTTTTTTGCCCTACAACATAATTTAGAACAGATTTAAAAGGACCCAGGTCTCATTTGATTTGATATATACAACCTGGACCCACAATCCACCTTCTCAGCCATTTTCATCTTCATTTGTCTAAAAATAACTAAAAAATCCTTGTTTTGTGACCTTTGCAGGAAGCACTCAGAGAGTATGGAGGATTTGTAGAGATTATTCAGAGATATTTGAGATGGGTGCAGAAATTATAATAGCAGGAGCACTCTGTTTCACTCTGTTATACTTGGAAAAAAAAAGATCTTCAATTTTCTTTCTTTTTCTTCGGTTCATTAAGCCTGAAAGTAGTTCCTGGTGGTGGTAATGATAACAAGATCAGCATGTTCCCCTTAGATATTACAAGTAAAATGACAAAGCAGTACAATTAACCTGGGGTGAATGAGATCCCAGTGAGAGAGGGGAGTGTATACTGTAGCATCTGTGTTTTACGGGAGGTTAATGTCTCATCAATGTATTCTCAAAGTGAAAACACCTGAGCAACTGTTGTGTGCACGAACACTTCAGAGGGGGATTTCAAACATGTCTTAACAATGTTACACTTTAACTGGTCTTCTCTCTTCTCTTGGTAGCTCTAGTGAACAAACGGAGTGGGAGCAGCCCACCCCTAAATCATGACCAATGTTACCCTGTTACCGACAAGGGGAAGACTCACGCTTGTGCACATGATGTGGAAGAGGCACAAAAACAAAGGCTTAAGTTTTACAGGGAATGATTTCTTAGGGAGCATTGGGTTGAGGGGGAGAGATGCTACTTCTTCATGTTTTGTTTTGTTTCAAATGCCAACAGAAGTAGCTTCCTTCAGAAATCACTTACTCAAATCTGGATGCTACAACACTTAGGCCACGTTTACACATAGCCGGGTATGTACAAAAACAGATATTTCCCCCTCTACGTTTTGAAAAATATCCTCGTTTACACGAACCGGCATAAATACACTGTTAAGGTGCTATGAGCATCCAAACCTGCAGGGGGCAGTGTAACAAGAAGTGTAAAGTCATGCTAGCCAATCAGAATCCTGGAAAAAAACATCCACAAATGACACGTGTGAAGCCTGAATAATATGGTTCCGCGTTAAATCGACGGCGTAGCCTACGTACGGTGCGCGTCGCCGCGTACCCTACGCCGTAGACTCTGCGTTGGTGTAACGCGGAACCATAAATCAGCCTGGACTGCCAGTTACTTCCAAGACTGAACGAGAGTCTTTCGTTTGGAGTGACAGAGAAGTGGAGTTACTTTTAAGTGTGACTTTAGAATATAAAACAGGTAAAATACAAGAAAATATTGACGGTGGCCAAACAAATTGTAAACACAGGTGTCACACATGACGCTGGTGACGTTTCTGTTGCATAACGTGACGTTCTGAAGCCTAAATCTCAGTTTCTCTCTGTTAACAAGCAAACGTGAAAACAGAGTTTTTGAAAATCTCCACTTTGGCCGGAGTTTTCAGAAATTATCGTTTTTGGAGACTTTGAGCTTCGTTTTCGTGTAAACGAACGGCCAAAACGCATGAAAACACCACCGTTTTTGCTCTGTGTAAACGGGGCCTTAGTAACTATAGGCCCATATCAAATCTGCCATTTTTGGGGAAAATCATTGAAAAGGTCGTTTTCCAGCAAATCCGGGCTTTTATGATGCAAAACAATCTTTTTAACGCATTTCAGTCTGGATTTCGGCCACACCACAGCACTGAGACTGTACTCATCAAAGTCTTAAATGATATTCATCTGAATAATCATGCAGGCAAATCCTCTGTTCTGGTATTATTGGATCTCAGTGCTGCATTCGACACAGTTGATCATAACATACTACTCAGCAGACTGGAAAAGTGGGTGGGACTTACCGGCACTGTGCTTCAATGGTTCAAATCTTACTTGCATGATAGGGCCTTTTTTGTGTCAATAGGAAACCATGAGTCTAAGAGAACCAAGATCACATGTGGGGTTCCTCAAGGGTCTATACTCAGACCGCTTCTATTCAACATCTATATGTTACCGCTAGCTCAGATTATGGAACATCACAACATTTCCTACCATACCTATGCCGATGACACTCAGCTCTATATTTCAGTGTCACCACATGACTACAGTCCCCTGATCTCATTGAGTAATTGTATTCATCAAATCAATGAGTGGATGTGGCAGAATTTTCTCCAGCTAAATGCAGAAAAGACAGAGGTGATAATTTTTGGCCCTAAAAATGAAAGGGAAAAGATCAGCGCTCACCTTGGCTCCATGTCATTGACAGCTACAAATCAAGCCAGAAATCTTGGTGTAATTATTGACTCAGACCTGAACTTCAACAGCCATCTAAAGTTTATCACTAAATCTGCCTATTACCACCTAAAAAACATTGCTAGAATTAAGGGGATTCAGTTGTCCATGCCTTAGAGTGTTCTGCCTAAAGAGATTAAACAATCTACCGGTAATGGATGGAAAGCTGCCTCAGTCTTGACCTTTTGGTAAAACACACATGGTTACAGGAGACTTTGTTTTTCTCTTGCAAAGTAACTGTTGCCTGCACAAACCCAGGTACAAAAACAACTCCAAAAATCCTGGAAAAGGATTGAATTAACTTGTTAAAAAAAAAATCATAATTTGAATCCAAAGTTATAGTGGTAGTTCAGTAGTTCAGAGAATATTTGAGCTTCTATTGTGAGCTGTGTCGTGTATGAAGGCCGTGGCTAAAATGATGTTGAGATTTAGCTGTACAACATCTGCTAAAAGGGAAAGCAGAGTCTGTAATCTGCTATCTATCTTAAATTAACCACAAGCTGTCAAAATGCTGTATTTAATCCTCAAAAAAAAAAAAAAAGGTTAATAAGGGTGTAAAATCGGGAGCACATGGTGATCAGCAAAACCTAATCATGAAGAAAATGCGTGAGCTGGAATTATTGTCTCCAAAAGTTCTGATTTCTGACTTTCTGGCATTATTGCAGACCTCAAAACCACAACCTTTCTTAACCTTAAGTAGTTTTGATTTCTAAACTGATATGAACACAAGCCTCAACACAAAGCAGTGCTTCAGATCCCCGGTGAGGCGGGGGCGCGGGGCTGATGGGCGGAAGAGTTTAAGCCGCTGGAAAGTTTGGAATCAGAGGAGGTTTGGCCCCTGTAATTATCACGGCTGCTTGGCGTACATGTTATTGAGTTCTGTAAAATAACAAACTGGGGTTCGAGTATCGAGGGAGACAACTCAGTGTTTTTCCCAGGAGGAGGTGTTTTCCTGACTACCTCACGCCGGCCTTAATTTCTGCCTGTACGAGGAAGTAGCACGGGTTTGAAGTCCCACGGTTAAAATGGTGCACATACTGTTGCAATTCTCACCCTTCCCCTACACACACACACACACACACACACACACACACACACACACACACACACACACACACACACACACACACACACACACACACACACACACACACACAGTCCAGGTAATGTCAACCCAACCAAACAGCTTTGTTGAGTGGATCTAACAAAAAAGGGAAGGAGAGAGAAATAAATAAATTAAATCAAATGACCATGGTGTGAAAGGACTACTTACTGGGAATGTTGCTTTTAAAAGATATTTTTATACAATGAATTGAATAACATCTCCTGTATGGAGGATTTTTTGTGCCAAAATTAAATAAATAAATACATCATTAATTAATTAAAATAGGAATGAAATATATCATTAATTAATTAAATGTGTCATTAATTAATTAAATGCTGAAATAATAAATATATTTTTTTACTTAAAATTAATTGTATTTTAATGAATTAATGACATATTTCATTCTCATTTTAATGAATGAATTCCCATTTTAATTAATTAATGATGTATTTATTTATTTAATTTTGGCACACAAAATTAAATAAATAAATACATCATTAATTAATTAAAATGGGAATGAAATATATCATTAATAAATTAAATGTGTCATTAATTAATTAAATGCTGAAATAATAAATATATTTTTTTTTACTTAAAATGAATTGTATTTTAATGAATTAATGACATATTTCATTCTCATTTTAATGAATTAATTCCCATTTTAATTAATTAATGATGTATTTATTTATTTAATTTTGGCACAAAAAATCCTCCATACTCCTGGGAGGATTTCTTTCTTTCTTTTTTTGATATTTGGGGCAACAAAAAGTGTGTAGTGGAAGAAGTAGCGTGACTATGAAAATAAATAGTAGAAAAGCCATTGGCCCATTGTGTCTGAAGCCGTCAAAGCCTCTCACCTGTAACAGAAAACAGCTGATGGAGTCTAAATCTAAAAGTCCTTAAAGTTGTTGGGAAAGTTTGGCTGCTCAAATCAACACTGGGCGCTTATTTTTCCAGTTGAAAAGATATTTTAAAAAGGACTTAAAGGAGCATGAGGCTCCTTTTAAGAAATGAGACTCTCTAGCGCCACCCTTCACCACGACGGCCGTCGGGGGTACTGCAGCCAACAGTGAAGCCGGCACGGGAGAACGGGGAGAACGTGCATGCAGCGTCATGTAACGTCACATCCGCAGGACAGCGCGGGAAATTCGGGACCGAATTGCAGCACATTTTGCAGCACACAGCCTGTTCAAGGCAACGGAGAGATACACTAGAGGAATCATTCTTTTTGGTTTGGAACGCTTCATCTGACATTATTACTAGAAAATTAAAAACGTATACGAATTTTTTTCATAAAGCCTGCTTCAATCCTGCCTCATGCTCCTTTAAGTCACTCTTGAAGTAAAAGTTTGGTTCAAAATGTAATGTTTCCTTCCAACATTTTTTCAAAAGGGCTGTATTTCCAATCACAAACCCATGCACGTGCACTCACTCCCAACGCTCTCGTTTCACAGATGCCTGGATGGTGAACTGAAAAACAGAGAAAAATTAAGAGTGTGGAGACACTTCACTTCACCCACCTCATCTTCAGCACCAACAACGGCACAATTAAAGACATTTGTGCTCATTTTGTTTGGAAACTTCCTTCATTTATTCTTTATTTCATTCAAAAAAAATAAAACAATTCAATACAAATACAAATGTTAAAATTGTGAATGAAAAGGGAGCAGAAAGAAGAAGAATCTTATCTGATCTGCTCCTTTTTCCAAGAAATAACTTCACAAATAACATAAATAAAAAAAAAACAAAAAAAAACAACAACTTAGTGAATAAAAAACTAAAATAAAATAAAATTACCGCCGTCTATGGATATGTCAATCAAACTTAACTAACATATTTCATTATATTTACTTAACATACAGGCTTTAATTGTTCTTTTGAATGTAATGTTTGATTTGGATTCTTTGTTTTCTTTATTCAGATTGTTCCATAAACTGATTCCTTTCACAGAAACACAACGTTCCATCAATTTTGTCCTGCATCTTGGTTTTTAAAAAATCTCTGTTCATTTTAAGTTATAATTGCTTTCTCTTTTTTTTGTAGTTATTAAACCATCCTCACGTGATTAATAACCATTTCCCCAATGATCTACATACTGTAATTGCTACAAAATATAACTGCACATCTGCATCCTTAAATTATCCAATGCATTTGTATTCTTTAAATATCTGACTGTGGTTGATAAAACTTCTTTATCTTACATTTGTTGTTTGTTTTTAACTGCCCTCTTTCCTGTTCAAATCATTTCATTTTTGTTCTCATCGGTGCTGCTTTCTAACCTCACATCACACGTATCTACAGAGTCGTCTTGTTGATGAACAGCGCTCTGTAGGCCATGATTAAAGGATTCATTTTTCTTGCCCGCTCCGCCTGCTAAGTTTCAGCCTTCCAAGTAATTAGGGAGCTGTGGAGGGAACACCGAAAGCCGGATGGCCTCGGGGGTTTTTTCGCTCTTACTTTCATGCATCCATTAACAGCACGGACAATCCCTTCCATATGTACGCTCAAACTCCAAGAGTTGTTGCTCCTTCATGGGAGTCCTGCTGGTGTAAATTGCATCTGATGTTAAAGTGACTTCTTTAAAGAAGTTGAGAAAATCCCATTTGAATATAATTTAAGTTCTTGGTTAGAAGGAAAACAATGAGGTAAGCTGCATCAGACGCTTTTATTCAGTCTGATGTATTCAATCTTATATCCGTTCATCAGAAGAATATTGTGAAAAGCTCATTTAAATGTAATTATTTTCCAGACTGAATAGACGTGCCAAGGCTCTTTGCCATTATCTCCGTTGTCACAAAAAAAATACATTTGGATGTTAATTTCCGGATTTATGTGTCTCATCAGTCCATGGGATGTGTTTACAATGTGGGAGTGGAGTTACACATTTTACATTTAGGTTTTTCTGTTTATATGTGACTCATAAGCGACAGAGGAGTGAGCTATGAATTCTCTGCTTCTCTCAGCCACATTCACACTCAGGCATCAGCCGACTACATCTGCTAAGTTGTCTCAACAAAATGCAGATGTTTGAACTTTGCATGATTGTGAGCCTTTTAAGGAATTGGCAACTCCGTTGATTTAAAAACTGAAGTTTAAAATGTGAACCTTTGACTCTGGAAACTCCTCTGAAATGCACTCAAGACGTTTAAGTTTTGACTTTCCAGTAATCAGTAACTGCTCACTTTTATTGTGATGTGTTTGAATTATTTTCTATGATTTAGTTTCCCCTGTAATTTTGCTATATTGTTGTATATCTGTCATCTTAATTGCTTATTCCATGCAGTTTGATGGGATAAGCAGCATTGCACACTCCTGGAGACACATTTTCTAGGAAAGAGGCCATCTAGAGGAGTATTTATCCAACACGCTTGCACACAAACCCAATTTGTTTTGGGAATGATGTTTATACTTTTTACCAGATTCAATTGTGCACTTTGTCCTGTTCTTTTTAATGTGAAAAAGCAGAACAGAACAAAAGGTTATCTAGTGGAAAATATGAAGATATCCAGTCTTGGAGTGAAAGAGGAGAGTCAGTACACCATTTGCATTATAAGAGTGGCATCTATATGATGTCTGGGGGATGATAAGCTCTTCTTCATGTGACGCCGCCGCTGCAAATCCAAAATAGTAACTGTCAGATTTGAACTGTGCTATAACAGTCACTCTGCGTCTAACAAGCCTGTTCCTGGTTGGATGGTGGGAGAGATGCTGCCTTCATGACAGGCTTCATTCCTCTGGACCAGGGGTCGGCAACCCACGGCTCTAGAGCCGCATGCGGCTCTTGAACGCCGCCCTAGTGGCTCCCTGGAGCTTTAAAACAAAGGTTTGATCTTTTTTTCTCCTTTTTTTCTCTTTTTTTTCTTTTTTCTTCTTTTTGTCTTTTTTTCTTCTTTTTTTCCTTTTTTTCTTTTTTCATTTTTTAATCTCGACATTTGGACTTTTTTCTCGATATTTCGACTTTTTCCTCGACATTTCGTGTTTTTTCTCGACATTTCGACTTTTTCTCTTTTTTTCTTTTTTAATCTCGACATTTCGACTTTTTTCTCGACATTTCGACTTTTTTCTCGACATTTCATGTTTTTTCTCGATATTTCGACTTTTTTCTCGACATTTGGACTTTTTTCTCGATATTTCGACTTTTTCCTCGACATTTCGTGTTTTTTCTCGACATTTTGACTTTTTCTCTTTTTTTCTTTTTTCCTTTTTTAATCTCGACATTTCGACTTTTTTCTCGACATTTCATGTTTTTTCTCGATATTTCGACTTTTTTCTCGACATTTTGACTTTTTTCTCAACATTTCGCCTTTTTCTCTTTTTTTCTTTTTTCCTTTTTTAATCTCGACATTTCGACTTTTTTCTCGACATTTCATGTTTTTTCTCGATATTTCGACTTTTTTCTCGACATTTCAACTTTTTTCTCAACATTTCGACTTTTTTCTCAACATTTCGCCTTTTGCCATTTGCCTTCATTCTAAGGCTGATACAAGACTTTTCATTTTTTGTGGCTCCAGACATATCTGTTTTTTGTGATTTTGGTCCAATATGGCTCTTTCAACATTTTGGGTTGCCGACCCCTGGTCTAGACAAAAGGACTGTTGAGGAGTTACTCTCCTCAACAATTATTATAATAATAATAAACTTGATTTCTATAGCACCTTTCATACGAAAGTCGCAGCTCAAAGTGCTTCACAGTAACAGTACAAACATGTCAAGAAAAATGAGAAATAGAGAAACAACAACAGCAAATAAAACAAAAGACACAAATATTTAAGTGCAGTGATATAATAAATAACCCTGACAAAATTCAGTTCTAAATTCCTCCACAGAACAACTACTAAGATAGGGTAAAAGCAATGTTGAATATAAAAAGGTAAAAATACTGCACTGAGTCGTAGCCAAATGAAAAATAAAAAGATAAAAATATCAACAAATAAGAGTACAAGATAAAAAAATATCATATAAAAACATTTAAAAGTATAAAAGTAATGCAGACAGTAAAAATCAATGCCATATAGATAAAAGGAAAGTGGCAACTAAGGGGCGGTTATCTCATGCTTAAAGGAGCATGAGGCTCCTTTTAAGAAATGAGACTCTCTAGCGCCACCCTTCACCACGACGGCCGTCGGGGGTACTGCAGCCAACAGTGAAGCCGGCACGGGAGAACGGGGAGAACGTGCATGCAGAGTCATGTGACGTCACATCCACAGGACAGCGCGGGAAATTTGGGACCGAATTGCAGCACATTTTGCAGCACACAGCCTGTTCAAGGCAACGGAGAGATACACTAGAGGAATCATTCTTTTTGGTTTGGAACGCTTCATCTGACATTATTACTAGAAAAATTAAAACGTATACGACTTTTTTTCATAAATCCTGCCTCAATCCTGCCTCATCCTCCTTTAAATGCTGGAGTGAAGAGGATAGGTTTGAAGTTGTCTTTTGAAGACATCTACCGACTCGGCTTCCCTGATGTTTTTGGTCAGTGTGTTCCATAGTTTTGGGGCGTAGTTGACAAACGTTGCATCACACAAGTGGCACTATAACATCATTACATTTCAGTACGTTCACATTTCCAGTGAAAATAGGAATCTTTGTGCTTCGATTGAGCAACAGCATTCCCAGCAGGAGGCTCATCATTTTTCCAAATGTAGAGATTCATGTGTGGCAGAGCTGCGACATGCTCCATCACTGTTTATGCTTCCACAGAGGTGTCAAGTAACGAAGTACAAATACTTTGTTACCTTACTTAAGTAGAAATTTTGGTTATCTATACTTCACTGGAGTAATTATTTTTCAGACGACTTTTTACTTTTACTCCTTACATTTTCACGCAATTATCTGTACTTTTTACTCCTTACATTTTAAAAACAGCCTCGTTACTCTATTTCATTTCGGCCTTTAAAAAAAAACTATCCAGTTAAATTGCTCCATCTGGACAGAGTGAATTTGGTTGTGGTTGTTTCAGATGTTCTTGTCCAGTTTTGTTCTTACATCCGTTCCCTCAGATTCCTGCAACTAAACTTGGATGTACATTCCAATAAAGGTTAGGATAAATGATAACATGCCTCTGAAGTTTGACTTTTTGCACCATTACAATACTTATAGGCAACTAGTCATCATATCTCCTGCTCTCTGAAACACATGTTAATGCTCAATAGTACACATATATGCTTCTTTAATATATTTACATTATACTAAGATACATTCATTTTCAATGGCTTTTGTCCTTAATGGCTTTTTCCCCCTTACATTACTTTTACTTTTATACTTTAAGTAGTTTTGAAACCAGTACTTTTATACTTTTACTTGAGTAAAAAACTTGAGTTGATACTTCAACTTCTACAGGAGTATTTTTAAACTCTAGTATCTGTACTTCTACCTGAGTAATGAATGTGAATACTGAAGACACCTCTGTGCTTCCACCATGTGAAGTTGAGAAATGGAAGGAGCATTGAAAAAAAAATGGAAAAAGACCATTTTACAATAACCTACCGCTTTTAAATGATGTTTTTGTGATAACAGGTGAACAATAAATGCAGAAAAGTGAACATTAACTACAGCCGTGACTAATACCATTTGTGCATCTTCCTTAATTAAGGAAGTTAAATATTTATTTCAACAGCAATCTTCTCTGAAGGAAAACCAAACAAAAAAAGCTGCATTGAAAGCCGTCATTTATGACTTCAGGCTTCAGGCCGTGCCTGAACAATATGATGCGGTGCTCCATTGATTTCCCCCGACGGCCCTGCCTATATCACACAGCCTGAAATTCAATTTACTAGGAGCAGTTGTTTCACCAACAATAATTCATAATGGGAGATGAGTGCTGTGATGCCTGTGTGGAGCCCGGTGTCGTATGAACCCTGCATTCACTGAAACTTCCACACTCATCCAGAGCTGGAAGGCCATTAATGCAGAAAGCAGTGAATTGGTAAAACTGCCCTGTCAATAATTCCTCTGTACTCTCGTCTCATTTCCGACCTCCTCCGTCATCTAAATCAATTTGCAGTTTGTGCACCCGCATCCGAATGGGAAAATTAAAAGGAAAGACTTGAATTGCATTTTCTTTGGCACGGCATGCTGGGAATTATGTAGGAAACAATATTCAGTAGTGGGAAAGGACACCATGCTGATATTACAAATTGGCACTTTAATGCTCATTTAGTTTCAGGGGCGGTTTATTCTGAATTATTCTAAAATAAGAAAAGGAAACTCGCACCGGTGCATCAAATAGAAAGCAAAGCTCTTGGCATCAAGGGATGCATATGCCTGGATAAAACCCACATGTTGGAAATATGAACCTATATACCGGTAGTACTTTAATCTGATGAGATATCTCATCCTCAACTTGGAGCTGAGATTGGCTCTACAGCTTTGTGTCTCTAATTTTGGACGCAAATGATTCCCAATAACCCTCAGAGCACGTTTGGTGTCTTCAGTATTCACATTCCTTACTCAGGTAGAAGTATAGATACTAGAGTTTAAAAATACTCCTGTAGAAGTTGAAGTATCAACTCAAGTTTTTTACTCAGGTAAAAGTATAAAAGTACTGGTTTCAAAACTACTTAAAGTATAAAAGTAAAAGTAATGTAAGGGGGAAAAAAGCCATTAAGGACAAAAGCCATTGAAAATGAATGCATCTTAGTATAATGCAAATATATTAAAGAAGCATATATGTGTACTATTGAGCATTAACATGTGTTTCAGAGAGCAGCAGATATGATGACTAGTTGCCTATAAGTATTGTAATGGTGCAAAAAGTCAAACTTCAGAGGCATGTTATCATTTATCCAAACCTTTATTGGAATGAACATCCAAGTTTAGTTGCAGGAATCTGAGGGAACGGATGTAAGAACAAAACTGGACAAGAACATGTGAAACAACCACAACCAAATTCACTCTATCCGGATGGAGCAATTTAACTGGATAGTTTTTATTTAAAGGCCCAAATAACAAGGCTGTTTTTAAAATGTAAGGAGTAAAAAGTACAGATAATTGTGTGAAAATGTAAGGAGTAAAAGTAAAAAGTCGTCTGAAAAATAATTACTCCATTGAAGTAAAGATCACCAAAATTTCTACTTAAGTAAGGTAACGAAGTATTTGTACTTTGTTACTTGACACCTCTGATCATGGACAGCCATTACTGATCCTTCTCTTAGAGGAAATCATGTTTCAACTAATGCAATGAAACAGGCCGAGCTGTTAGAACTCTCCACCACAGTTGGGAAATGCTGAAATAGCAGAACAGCCTACGCACACGTATCAAATCAACACGTCTGGGGGACAATGTGAGGTTCAATGCACCACATGAGGGCACTTCCACTTGCAGTTGGGCTGAAGATGTATCCTGTTCTGGTTGAAGGACGACTGCTCTACCCACAAATAAATCCACAGGTAGTAAATTAAACTTTACTACCTCTGGATGTATCATTCTCATGAGAAATCTGTCTGAAAAAATTCAAGTTTGTGTACATCTACGTAGTCATTATGCAAATAAATACGCACTTACAAGAGGGGGAGTGGTAGTCTAGTGGCTACAGTCTAGGGCAGGGGTCAGCAACCCGCGGTTCTAGAGCCGCATGTGGCTCTTTAGCGCCGCCCTAGTGGCTCCCTGGAGCTTTTTCGTTTGACCTTTTTTTTCCTTTTTTTCTTCTTTTTTTCTTCTTTTTTCTCTTTTTTTCTCTTTTTTCCTTTTTTTCTCTTTTTTTCCTTTTTTTCTATTTTTCTTCTTTTTTTCTTTTCTTTTTTTCTTCTTTTTTTCTCTTTTTTTCTTCCCTTTTCCTTTCCTTTTTAATCTCGTCATTTCAACTTTTTCCTCGACATTTCGACTTTTTTCTCGACATTTCGACTTTTTTCACGAAATTTTTACTATTTCCTCTACATTTTGACTTTTCTCGAAATTTCGACTTTTTCCTCAACATTTCAACTTTTTTCTCGAAGTGCATAATGAAAAAAAAATCTCCCCCCAGTTATAACTAATATAGATTCATGCAGCATGTGTTGCCTTCATTCTAAGGCGTATACAAGACTTTTAATTTTTTGCGGCTCCAGACATATTAGTTTTTTGTGTTTTTGGTCCAATATGGCTCTAAAACATTTTGGGTTGCCGACCCCTGCTCTAGGGCTTGAGTCTGGGCCCAGGTTTAAGCCCCAGAATGGCAACCAAGATGAACCACCTTGGGCCCCTGAAAAAAAAAAAAGGCCCTTAACCCTAATTGCTCCCCGTGTGTTTGTTCTCTCAGATGTAAGTTTCTTTGGATAAAAGCGTCTGCTAAATGACATTATTATTACAAATAAAAACACAGTTTGAAGTGCTTTTGTGAAGCTCTGTTAACAGCTATAGAACAGAAAACCACATTGTTCTCACACTGCAAGTTACTGATTATAATCTAAGATATGGCTCTATAAAAGAAGGGGTGACTTTATAGTGCAAGTAGGAGACAGGAGAGAGCTCTGTGCAGCCGTCAGGCTGCTGATAGAAACGTCAGCCGAGTCTGAGGTGGATGAGGTGCTGAAGTGGAGGAAGAAGATTTCACGGATTTGAAGAGCAGGGGTCAAGGACTGATTAGCTTGGAAACTGCAGGCAGACGAGTGGGCTGAAAGATGGATTTAGATGATCCCGATCATCCATATACGAAGGTTTCAAGACACAGCCGAATGTCGGGCAGACTTAGTATCTTTTAACCTTGTTGGGGTTCAGTGTTCAGTGTTTTAAACATCTAACACAATGCATTTTATTATACTTTATATATGAATGCAGTCATGTATCAATAAGCATGTTGAAGGTAATGGGTACAGTGATTTGCCGAAGGATATATCAAAACACATAATCAAATCACTGATGTCATTATTGGAAGACAAGCCATCATTGGTCAGATGTGTTCATCCATTTGCTTGTTTGCACTGCCCTCAAGTGGCCAAAAAACAATTACTACAGATTTTAGAAAAAAAGGAATGAAGACAATCTGTTTGGACAGTTTAACCTTAAAATAAATATGTTTCATATTTCTGTGCTGCAGCCAGGGGTGCACACACCTGAAATGGGGGAATGATTAAGTGACCCAGACCCACAAACTGCTGTATTTGTATCTAATGATGCATCACTGCATGAAGCTTCGGGGCAAAGTTGGAAATAGAAGCGGTTTATACTTTAGATGAGGCGATGAGTCCAACGTTGGGCTTTTTATTTCTGCTGATTTGTTGTTGCTGCTGAGATAAAGGTCCAGTTCTCCTGACGATGGCTCTGGTTTAAGACTCTCTAGCGCAACCCACGTGGATTGTAATATTTCTCCTTGGATTTACAGCTGTACTGTTCTCCTTTTCGTACAGTAGTGGTGCTATGTTTGGCATTCAAAGCATGCCATTATGAGATGATAAATGTAATCTTATTTCCTGTGCATTTCAGCCCCCGGCCCAAATAATCATTTACAAAATTCCCGTTGTGCTTCAGGGACATTGGAGCTCCAGACTTTAATTAGGTATCGGTTATAATTATTACATATAATTAAAATGAACAACTAAAGATGTTTGGCACTCAGCTGAACATGAAAAGAGTTGTTATATAAGACTAAATTTGAACAGTTGCAGCTGGTTCTGCAGGAAGATGCAGAAGAGATTAATTTGTTTGCATTCGTCTCTTCCCTGAGGCTGATGAGCTGCCTGACACAAACAAAACACTTAAAGTGACATAAGAGGTGTTTAAGGTGTCGCTTGTTCTTTTGTTTCTCAATGAAACCTGCAGCTTCCTGTGAAAACAAGATAATAAAAAAGCAATGAAGCCTAAATGTGCGGGAAAAATGTTGTTAAGGTGGTCGGTGTTGACATTTCGGGGTTCAACTAGAAGCCTGACGTCAAACTTTGCTAACGTCATCAACGACAGCGGCATTTTAGCGTTTCTTATATGTTTAACTCATGTCCACATTTCGATGCTATGCAAAATCTAAATACTGGACACTTCATGAACTCCTCTTCTTGACAACGTGTAAGTGATGGATACTTGGCTAATCACATTTTCAGTTAAAAGGAGGAGAACTTGCACTAAAAGGGAAGAGGTTACATGGATAATGAGGAAAGGTGACTTCACAGAGGGAAAAGTCAAATCTTGGTAGAAGTATGGTGGTAACTTGAGCGAAGCTGAAAAAGAAAGAAGAAGAAAATTTGCTATCATCATTTCAATTTTAAGCACAACAGGACTCATTTGCACATTATACATGTGAGAACACCGTGTGTACACAGTACACCGTGTGCAAGTGTACTCACAAAGATGTGACAATTTGGTACACAGTCTCAGTTTCCTGTTCAGCTACTCCCGTCCCCGTCGGGTCTGAGCGTTGGTACCTGTGTCTCCTGATAGCCTCCCCTGCTCGTGTCCGTGTTTTCTCCTGCTTGTCTTTCCTCCTCCGCTGCTCTGTCTGCTACACTTCCCTGTATTACTTCATCACTGTGGTACATCTTGTACCACAGGTAGTTGGGATTCATTTAGCATTTTGAAATGTGAAATAATTAGGGCCCGAGCACTTACAGTGCGAAGGCCCAATTGTATCTGTAGGAATTATTCTTTCTTTATTTCTTCTGACGAAAGGAGGGCCTTTTTGCCCCCCTAAACGTGCCCAAAAAGTCAGCAAATTTTGCATGCAAGTCAGGCCTGCCGAAAAATTTGATATTTAATGGTTTGCATTAATGGGCGTGGCCTAATGGCTCAACAGCGCCCCCTAGAAAACTTTGTGCCTCAAGCCCCACAATACGGTTTGACGTACATGCACGAAAATCGGTACACACCTGTATCATGGCGCAACTTAAAGAAAAGTCTCTTGGCGCCATGGCCGAAACTGAACAGGAAGTCGGCCATTTTGAACATTTTGAATTCATCGCGTCATTTCGGCGCAATTTATGCCATTCCTTCGGAAGTTAATACGGCCCGAACCGTAACGTGCACCCAGGTGTGTTATACATCAAAATGTGCGTCTCCGTCCTGCGCATTACTTTTCTCTTTTAAAAGCGTTACTGTGGCGACGCTAGACACCAAAAGCGCGCCCCCCCTTCATCTGATTGGTCCATATTTGATAGTTCTCCAAAGGTCACCAAATTTTGCATGCAAGCCAGGCCTGGCGATACATTTGATATTTCATGGTTTGCATTAATGGGCGTGGCCTAACGGCTCAACAGCGCCCCCTAGAATACTTTTCTCTGCCATAACTTTTGAATGGTTTGACATAAAGATTCGTGGGTGGTGTCATCGGACTCGGTATTGAGTATATGACCATAATTGGTGAAAATTAGCCCCGCCCCTTCTTCTGATTGGTTGTCCCTTTTTTCTGCTATAACTTTTGAATGGTTTAACATAGGAAGTCGTGGGTGGTGTCATTTCTGATATGCTTATGGGGGCGGTGGCCGTGAGTGCGAGGGCCCGTTCATCGCTGCTTGCAGCTTTAATTATTGTTTGTTTTCCAACCAAGAGTTTCCACACTTTAACTATAGTTTATTCATTTTTTAACCTTTTTTTTTTTTTTTTGCTGCTGGTGACAGAAAAGCTCTGATGATTAAATCCACGTGACATTCAGTCATGACTGTGTAAGTACAGCTTTGTTTAATCTGGCATAAATTGACCTCTAAAGAAGTGATGTTCTTGTCTGCAATCAGAACCTGATAATTCAACATTTGAAAAGCCAATTTCAGTCCGAGAGAAAAATCTCTGCAGGTGCTCAGTTTGTTTTCTGCTCAGGGTCAAATGTGTGAACACTTTTACAATAAAGGTGACGTGTTCATAAATGTATAAATGAATAATTAGGAGTTTATACACCTCATGTACATCTAATCTAATGGCCAGATGATGTATAGCTATAACGTCAATAATCATCACTAAGGAGTCAATAACATTACATACATGATATTATACTCGTTTTTATGTAAGATTCGTATTCTGACCTCATCTTCAGAGCTTGTTTATTTTGTATATTTGCAGCTCAAAGAGTTAAATTCGAGGGAAATGCATACGTTTGGATGTGTGTGTGTTCGTTCTCCATCGAGCTCAGCCACTAAATATCCTCTGAGGATAGTTGTACTGTTACAGGCTCGTACACTCGCCCAGATTTCCCTCTGCTGCGGACCGGTGATTTGGAGAAAATTGAAGCTAGTCAGGTGTGGGAGCATCAAATCCCCAGGACTGAAGCCTTTCATCTGTCAAACTTTGCAAAGGTTTCAATAATTACGAGACACTGAATTTCCACTTGGACAAATTGTATTTCTTGTATATATCTAAATGTTTGTGTATATATATATATATATATATATATATATATATATATATATATATATATATATATAATAAGATAAGATATTCCTTTATTAGTCCCACAGCGGGGATATTTGCATATATATATATATATATATATATATAATATATATTATATATATATATATATATATATATATATAATATATATTATATAATATATATATATATTAATATATATATATATATATATTATATATATTATATTATATATATATTATATATTATATATATTATATATATATATTAATATATATATATATATAATATAATATAATATAATATATATTATATATTAATTATATATATATATATATATATATATATATATATATAATATATTAATTATATATATATATATATATATAACATATAATATATGTATATATATTATATATATATATATAATATATGTATATATATATTATATATATATATATATATATATATATATATTATATATATTATATATATTATATATATATATATATATATATATATATATATATGTATATAAAACAAAAATGTATATATACAATATATAATGTATAATATTATATATACAAGCCTTCTATCAAAACACATATGCACATTAAATGTTTCCTGTTTTCTTGACGCATATCTTTACAAAACATAAAGTGTCTTTGTTTGTTTTCTTTATAAATATGGACGCTGACATCAGTCTGAAGAAACACACTAGCTCTCAAAGCTAACACTGATGCATGAATGGATGATCAGGCAGTTCTCCGGACACAGGCTTGCATTCATATCACATTTATTGTCTTTGCAGAGTGATTGTTTTCATATTCAGATTTAGGAGCTACTTGTCCAGGCCAGTAGTCTGTAATGTCACAGACAAAATATGAGTGTTCTGAAGAAACAACCATCATTTTAGTTGTTTAGAGCCCTAAAATGGTTAGAAAGAGAAGCTAAGTTGATGATAATTTAGCAGTGACTAGTACAGTAAAAGCAGATGAGATGCCAGTCAATCCTGAAACCTTGAACACAAGAAGAAAACATCTCTCTTTGCCACAGATGAGCTATTGTGCAAATATATTCACCACAAGAGTACACCAATGTTGCTTACAAACAGAATTTCATGAATATCAGAGGCACGGTGCTGTAGACAGAGAAGCATGTGATTCAAATTGATATTTAGTCCCACGAACCTTCTCTTTAAACCACTTGCAGGTACACGGAGTACTGGGCTGGCAGCTTTATCCAGGAATAGCTTGTCTTCTTAGGCCGTGACAGTAGCCTCCATCTCTTCATGTCACCATGTTCAGATCAGGGTTTTGTGGAGGCGAATTCTTCTGTAGGACTCCTTGTTTTTCCTCTTCAAGAAGGTCTGGTTTTCTTTTCATAAAGTAGTGTAGATTCAGTTTACCATCAAACTGTTTTGATGTTGCTTTGAATCTGGCAGAGCATCTGTATGACAAGTGGATTTTTGGGGGGTCAAAATATCTGACATTGATCATTTTTGTCAACAACGGTCTAGACTTCTATATTATTTGTGGATCTTACTTTCTTTTGATAACAAGAACTTTCTTTTTCCAAAAAGAACATGATGATTTTGTGTATGTGTTGCAGTTGTCCTTGATATTGAAGGCTTCACTGGATGTGGCCAATCATTAGACCAGGGCAGCACAATCCACCGGCTACATATAGGAAACCATTATGTGTAAATGTTAAAAATCTGTGTATCATTCCTTCTTTCCATTTTCAATTGGCAATCAAAAATCAAAACATGAAAAAGTGACTGGTTATTTATTTTTATTTTTTTTTATTATTATAATAATGGTTTTTCATATTTCAATTTTAGGCACAGATCAAAAATACGAAATAGAAAAACGGGCCACAGGACTGAATTTGATTTTAATATTTAATTGGTCGGGTTTTAAAAAATAAACCTTAATCTGTTGTTCGAGCGCTCACCTTTTTAACAAAGTATATGCCAGCTTTGATAAATGATTTTTTTATTTTTTTTTATTTTTATTTTTATTTTTATTTTTTATTTTTTATTTTTTATTTTTTTGTAAGCACTTTGAGATTTCCGAATGGAAAGTGCATTATAAATTTAATTCATTATTATTATTATTACCATGGTAGTTAGAGAAATAACAGGCAGAAAACAGGTGAATTGTTCAGTTGCGGCTATAAGCACCAAAATTGGCACACATACTCCTTAGGGGTTGCTCTTTTGATAAAACCATTGTGCCAAAAAAAACACACACAAAACCTCTAACAATACTAAAGTATACACTGCCATCCATTTTACCAGTGTCAAACATAACAAAAAAAACTCAGATTTTGCAGAATATTAGGATTCTGGGACTGATATATGGTACAAGGAAGCCAAAGTGTAAGTCCATGGCTCCAAATTTAGATTCTACATAGTGAAAAGGTTATAATTTGACACCAAGATCATTCCAATAGGACAACTCTATTGGATTTTGTTGCAAAATGCAATATTACTGTATATTCGATGGTGTCCATCTTGAAAAAAGGCCGCCATCTTTTTTTTTTTTCTGGCACAATGGTTTTGTCAAAAGAGCAACCCCTAAGGAGTATGTGTGCCAATTTTGGTGCTTGTAGCCGCAACTGAACGATTATTCCTGTTATTTCTCTAACTATGGTAGCCATGGTTACCCGAACTGCCGTGTACCATGGATGTAGAACCGCCGGGTCACGTAAACTCGACCAATTATAATTATTAATATAGAAATCAAATTCAGTCCTGTGGCCCGTTTTTTCTATTTCGTATTTTTGATCTGTGCCTAAAATTGAAATATGAAAAACCAGACATTTTTCCGTTTTTTGTTATAATAAATAACAAAATAACCAGTCACTTTTTCATGTTTTGATTTTTGATTGCCAATTGAAAATGGAAAGAACGAATGATACACGGAATGTTAAACCGTCATGTTTCTGCACATTCATGTTCAAATAAAACCATTTATTAAAATAATGCTTTAATAATTTTAGTTAATGTATAAGTTAGAAATGGAAGATATAAAAATACCAGTAAAATATGAAGAAAGACACACTGCATTTATAGCTTGAGCTAAAAGAAACTAACTTAGCTTTTTGAGTACATTTATAATGAAGGTTGAAACACACCACAAGTTCACAGGCTGTTTAACTGCAGAGATTCAAATAGCAGCAATTGGCACCACCTTGTTACTGATTAGTTCATTAGCGAGGCAGTTTCATTATAACATACCATTTTGTTACAGATAGAGTAACATGATGACAAAAGTATATTTATCTGCTGTCTTGGATCCCACTAGGGATGGGCGGTATGGACTAAAAAATGTATCACGATAATTTCTGGCATTTATCCTGATAACATAAAAATGACGATAAAAAAAATACCAATTCAACTCTACCTTTTTAACTATAAATCTATTTCGCTCTCAGATCCGCCATATTTGTTACACAAAAACGTCATCAATGGGAATTTATCTTTCTTTCTTTCTTTCTTTCTTTCTTTCTTTCTTTCTTTCTTTCTTTCTTTCTTTCTTTCTTTCTTTCTTTCTTTCTTTCTTTCTTTCTTTCTTTCTTTCTTTCTTTCTTTCTTTCTTTCTTTCTTTCAGGCTCATTTCCTTCCTTCCTTCCTTCCTTCCTTCCTTCCTTCCTTCCTTCCTTCCTTCCTTCCTTCCTTCCTTCCTTCCTTCCTTCCTTCCTTCCTTCCTCCCTTCTTTCCTCCTGCTCTCCTTCCTTCCTCCTTTCCTTGTTTTCTCCCATCCTTCTCCTCTTTCCTTCCTTCCTTCCTTCCTTCCTTCCTTCCTTCCTTCCTTTTTTCTCCCTTCCTTTCCTTGTTTTCTTCCTTCCTCCCCTCCTTCCTCCCCTCCTTCCTTCCTTCCTTCCTTCCTTCCTTCCTTCCTTCCTTCCTTCCTTCCTTCCTTCCTTCCTTCCTTCCTTCCTTCCTCCCTCCCTCCCTCCCTCCCTCCCTTCCTTCCTTCCTTCCTTCCTTCCTTCCTTCCTTCCTTCCTTCCTTCC
Source organism: Cololabis saira (assembly GCF_033807715.1). Lineage (NCBI taxonomy): Eukaryota > Metazoa > Chordata > Actinopteri > Beloniformes > Belonidae > Cololabis > Cololabis saira. The sequence continues at coordinate 32,666,800 of NC_084606.1, forward strand.
TTCCTTCCTTCCTTCCTTCCTTCCTTCACATACGTTGTGCGTTGATTTAACACAGAACCATAAATCAGTTTTACACAAAAACATCATCAACAGGAATTTATCGTTTTTACCGTGAGATGACAAATTCTTACTGTGGGGAATTTTTTTTGACGGTTTATCGTGAACGGTAAAATATCACCCATTCCTAGATCCCACCTTACTCTACACAGATGTTTGTTTTTATTCTCTTAAAAACAGTTACACATGGTGAGACATGGCTCTCTTCCTTAAAAAACTAAACTCTCTGGTGGCTGCAGAAGCATTTGGAACAACAGCAGATGGGTTTTGAGATTTGCAAGCCATTTCAAAAGGCTTTTGGCGACATGTACACGCTCACCCACGGGAACAAAACAAGAGTTGGGTGTGGGGAATTGGGTTCTCCTCGGTCTCGCCCACAGGGACTGCGGGGGATATCAGATTATGACGCTGCCAGAACCAACATCAAACCTGTTGCTGTGAAAGGTCAACCAACCCCCGGAAACAGACGCACTCCCACTCCATCAGAGGGAGGAACCTCGCGTTCTGAACCCACACCACTGCCCTTTAATGGGCAGCTTTAAGGCCATCAATCTGGACTTAACTGTGTAATTGTCCCACCAAGTTAACACACTGTTTACACCGATCTATAGCGATAACATCTCACACACTTTGCATAGATGAGGATTTTCTCGTCAAGCTGAAAAGTAAACTGCTGATCTGGACTTCATTAACATGTGTTGAATATTCATCAGGTGGAAATGCAACAGCTTTGCAGACAGGTGGACTTCATTGAGGGCTTTGGTCAATGTTTTAACACAGTGGTCCCCAACCCCCGGGCCGCGGCCCGGTACCGGGCCGTGGGTCATCTGGTACCGGGTCACAGAGAGAAAAAATAATTTCTGTAGCCCCGACTGATGGTTGACTCTCAAACTGATGGTTCACAATGTTTTATTCCTTGGATGTAAACTAGGGATGGGCGGTATGGACTAAAAAATGTAACATGATAATTTCTGGCATTTATCCTGATAACGATAAAAATTACGGGAATTTATCCTTCTTTCTTTCTTTCTTTCTTTCTTTCTTTCTTTCTTTCTTTCTTTCTTTCTTTCTTTCTTTCTTTCTTTCTTTCTTTCTTTCTTTCTTTCTTTCTTTCTTTCTTTCTTTCTTTCTTCCTTTTTCCCTTCCTTCCTTCTTCCCTTCCTCTTTTCTCCCTTCCTTCCTCCTTTCCTTCCTTCCTTCCTTCCTTCCTTCCTTCCTTCCTTCCTTCCTTCCTTCCTTCCTTCCTTCCTTCCTTCCTTGTTTTCTTCCTTCCTTCCTTCCTTCCTTCTTTCCTCCTGCTCTCTCCTCCCTTCTTCCCTTCCTCTTTTCTCCCTTCCTTCCTCCTTTCCTTGTTTTCTCCATTCCTTCCTCCCTTCCTTCCTTCCTTCCTTCCTTCCTTCCTTCCTTCCTTCCTTCCTTCCTTCCTTCCTTCCTTCCTTCCTTCTTTTTTCCCTTCCTTCCTTCTTTCCTCCTGCTCTCTCCTCCCTTCTTCCCTTCCTCTTTTCTTCCTTCCTTCCTTCTTTCTTTGTTTTCTTCCTTCCTTCATGTACGTTGTGTGTGGATTTAACACAGAACCATAAATCAGCTTTACACAAAAACGTCATCAACGGGAATGTATCGTTTTTTTATCGACAAATTCTTATCGTGAGGAATTTTTTTGACAGTAAATCGTGAACGGTAAAATATCGCCCATTCCTAATGTAAACACACTGCAAACACACCCTAAGAGCTATAAAGGAATCAAATAAAATAGAGTTAGTCTTTCTACATTCATATAAGTTTCATTTAACTTAAATACAGACCAACACAGCTGCTCGGTTATAAAGCTACCGTTAACACAATACATGAGTAACCATGGCAACCAAACTCAAGCTGGACATAAATACGGCATAAAATTTGCAAAGAAAAACAAATCCTTATCAGAAGGTGCTTTTTGTGTCAGTTAGGCTCCACTTTAGCATTCCTGACACTAGTTTAGTCTTTCAGACACACTTTCTACTGCCGTTAAACTTTTACCGTTAAAGTCCGAAGCCCTGGATGTTTACAAGGTCTCGCCTTCAAAATAAAATCACTAAATATCGGTCTAATATCACTAATATATAACAAATAAAATAAAAGCCTTTAAGTTTTTAGGCTTAAAGGCTTTAAATAACGTTAATGAGAAAACAAACATAAAAACACATTGATAGAAATACTCATATTAAAGGTAATTTACAATTTCCATTTTTATTTTATTTTTTCAAAGATGGCATTTTATTGTTTTTATTATTATTATTATTATTATTATTATTATTATTATTATTATTATTATTATTATTATTATTATTATTATTATTATTATTATTATTATTATTGTTATAATAGAGAAAATACCACAGTTTTTAATGCAGATCTTGTCATTTTATTTAGTTTCAGCTACACCTTTAGATTGGGCCGTGAAAATATTGTCAGACATTAAACCGGTCCGCGGTTCAGAAAAGGTTGGAGACCACTGTTTTAACAGAAAGTCATAAACACTCAGATTAGAGCACATGGACTCTGGCCGGGTTTCTGAGAAACACACTGGAAGCGACATTTTGGAACCTCGTGATTGCTACTGGACCATTAGACGCTCTGTTGGAGCTCCACGTTGCAACATTTGTACGGCGGGTGACCGAGATTTCCAGCTCTTCTTTATTTCTGCACAGCAGCACACAACTAGGAGAAGAATGATGTGCATGTTGACCCTCCCATTCAACTCTTAGATGCAGCAACACATGAAAATAATACTTTTGGATCTTCTGCATCAGGCTTCCTCAGCACCAGAGATCAGCCAATAGCGACTGCCGTGACTTATTGTTTCTCTGCAGTCATTAGTCAAGCGTGGTAGGAAATTACCGCGATGAATCACTTTTCACAGATCCCAGATCCCTTTGTGTTTCAGTTTTAGAGTCAGCTTACCGAAATGCTAAAATAAATTCATGTAAAGTGTTTTCAGTCATTTTACTGATCTACAAAAACTGAAGCAGAACAATGAAAAGTAATTCAAGTGGTTCCCAACCACTGACTCCACCTATTTGTGAGATATTTAAAGATGAATTTCTATAACTCCAAGGCACATTCATTTACAAAATACAGGTTTTGGTTCAGTTTTCTAAAAGTTTTCTGTGAAACATTATGAGTTTGTCATTTGTCTGAACCCAAACGTTGCAAAAACTGAATCTTTAGGGAGGCAGAGTTCTTGTAGTAAAAATCTATCTTGTAGATGGAAGTGCATCCGACGTATATAGTCATGGAACATGATAAATCTGCTTTGATGGCTCCTAAAAAGGCAAAAAGGAACAAATTTCTTGTTGTCTGTTTGGCTGTAGTTTGATTACATGAGAGGTTTTAAATGTCATCATAATAATACATATTTCCCCAAATAAATACAGCTGTTTATTCACACTGACAGTTTTATAAGAGCACTTCTTGTTTACATGTTCACTGGTTATTACTCAGTAAATATGTTAACACTGAATTACCGCCCAATAAATCTGTGGTGAAGTTAATCCCAGCAAGACAACTCACACAGAATGAGACAAACTGAGCAGGACTCGTGGCTGGCACCATCTTATTTTATTGTCTTCCTGCAGATAGAGTGGCCATGTGTATATTCTGTGGACGTAGAGAGCTTTTTCATTGATAATACACTCTTAAAGCATTACATCATATCTGTGTGGGAAATAAAGAATGGCAGCAATCAATCAGTTGTGGGAAAGCCTTTCAGGAGCCTGTAATGGAAACAGAGTGCATGTTGAATTCAGCTGGTTCATGACGTTCTCTAACAGAATGGACGTACGATAGGACGATGAGGCATGACAAAGTGGCAGTATTAAACACGGTTCATTTTGATATGTTCTCCTCCAACATCTTAGGAGGACTTTTTCCAGGACTTGCAAAGGATCTTCTGGAAGGCGTGTCTGAAATCCCGGTTGAAAATGGTGTAAATGGCCGGGTTGAGGGAGCTGTTGCAGTAGCCAATCCAAAAGAAGAACTTGAAGAGCGGGTCGGGGATCTTACAGGATTCCCTGCACACCCCGTACAGACTGTAGCTAAAGAAGAAGGGAAACCAACACACGACAAACACCCCCATGACGACGGCCAGGACGAACGTAAACCTCTTCTCTCTCGCTTGAGAGACCTTTTTTCTGGCCAGGGAGCTCCGGCGACGCTTCCTCCTGGAGGCGAAGAGATCCATGGACTTGCTGCTGGCCCTGGAGAGGCGAGTGGAGTGTTTGGAGAGGGAGCTTTTCTTTTGGCTGGCCTTCTTTGCTCTCTGGGAGTCCTGGTGATGGGGCTTGTGGCCTTTGCCCTCTGAGGAGGAGCTGTCCTCCATGTCGGCGTCAGTCTGGTGGCCTTTGGCTACTGCGTGCTTGCTGGGCGTGCCAGGCGGGCACTGACCGGGCCAGTGACCGTTCTCCCTCTCCCCGGGGAAAGGAGGGGACGCTTTGCTCAGCCCGTTTTCAGTGTGTGTAAAACTATCAGGTCTGTTTTTTTTCCCCGACATCGTTCTGGTTCTAGTTTTGGCCACCTGGTATATCCTGATGTACACCAGGATCATTATCAGGCAGGGGGCGAAGAAAGATGCGGTGCTGGAGGAAAGAATGTACCAAGTGTCATCATTGAGCTCGCACTGAGGCTGGGAGCTGGAGTCCTTGTTGCTGTCTATAGAAATAAGAGGAGGGGAGGAGATGAACGCAGACACAAGCCACACAATGAGGATGATGCCCTTGATGCGCTTGGGAGTCCGCTTCAGGTTGTACTCTACAGCCTGCGTAACGGACCAGTACCGGTCCAGGCTGATTGCGCACAGATGCACGATGGAGGAAGTGCAAAACAAAACATCCAAAGCCAAATAAATACCGCACCAAACCTTCCCAAAGTACCAGTAGCCCATGAGTTCATTCGCCAGAGAAAAGGGCATCACCAAAGTGGCCACCAGGATGTCCGCCGTGGCCAGAGACACCAAAAAAAGGTTCTGGGGCGCTTTCAGCGCTCTGCTCGTTAACACAGCAATCACCACCAGAATATTCCCAACCACGGTGAAAAGAATTAGGAAACTTACGAGTGCAGCAATGCTGGCAATCGCCGCGAAAGAATATCCACTGTCCGAGCTCCAGGAGGAATTGAGATGGATCACCGTGAACGCGTCCATCCCGCTGGCGTTCAGTGGATCCATGCCGACTTTTCCGGGAGAGTTGAATTGCGGGGCGTAAATTCACATTCCTTTTTTTATTAACACAAGAGTCCACGGATAACGCGCCCGCTGCGCCGCGGATTTACAAATCTGATGCCATGGATACGCGCGCAGGGGGAAAAAAAAAAAAAAAAAAGGCTCCCACTCCACGGCGTCTTTGGGCGTTTTCTGCAGCCAGCGGGTCAGGTGAGCCTAAAGATGGAACTTACTTGATCAAATATCATATTCTCTCCATGCACCGTGATGCAGGCTGCTCGTGCATGCGTCTGCTGGGTGTGAGGAGCTGAGGAGCTGAGTGGCGTCCGTCCAGCCGCAGCTCTCCCTTCCTTCAGCATGGTGCGCCCTCGCTCCTCATAATGCCCCATGTGGTGTTATAATAAAACTCACCGACTGCTGCCCCTCCCCTGGCACGCAACGTCGTTTTCATGTAGTAGGAATGCAATATGGCCAGGGGTATTTCAGTGCAAAACCTACCGAAATGGACAATGCATAGGATTAAATTGATGTAATTCACCATCGAAATAACACAAATGAAATGTTATCATGTCGGGGAAATTATTATGCACTTGTTTTATGCGTCCGTGAAGCCTTTCCCATATTTTTCTTTTCTCCTCATGATAAACCTCAAGTCACTGGAGGTCAGTATTGCTGCGTCTGTTCCTCCTGAAAAGTGTTTGACATACATGGGAACCTCAAAGGAAGGAGGTAATGTGGAGTAAGGTGAGGTTAGATAGAAATGTGAGGTAAAAGTTTTTTCAGACAAGTGAATGATGACATTGTCAGCGCTCCCCGTCCTTAGAGGCAGCAGTGTGAGGGCAGGGGCGGAGCTAGACTTTTAACCTTGGGGGGGCCAGGGCTATTTCAGGGGGGCCACAGACTAATGACAATAAATTAGTTTCTCCAACAATCAATTGCATTCGGAGTCTCTAAATGTTTAGTTTAGTTTAGTTTAGTTTATTTAGCACATAACATAAAAAAAGAACATTACACAAGTAAGTTCAGTTAAAAGAAACTGTGCAGGGAGGAGCGAGCAAGCCAGTAGGCTTATGAGGAGTCCCCACCTAATAACATTTAACAAAATCCTTATGAAGATATAAAATCATAAAAATAAATCATAAAAATTGCATGTAGAACATGAATGAGAATAAAATAATAAAAAAAAATAAAATAATAAAAAAAAAGATAAAAAAATTACTGTACACATGATCATGAAAATATGAGTATTAAGCTGAACAAATGGCAACACAGGATATGAAGTGCAAAAGAACATTAAGAGCTTTCTTGACTACATTTTTGAATTAAATGCTCTCTTGATCGACTTTTGAACATGGATAGGGACCTACAATTGTTTGCAATATGGTACCAACTATTCCGGACTTTGACACCTCTAAATCTAAACAAAAATTGGCTTCTTGATTCCAGACATTTAGGCGGATGTAGGGCTAGGGCCTGCCGAGTTGAGTAGGAATGAATTGGAGAGTTAGTGACAAAGTATGACCTAAAGTGTCAGGAACATTTCCTTCTGAGGAAAATATTTTGTAAAGAAAAATGCATATGCAAATGCAAATGTTGAAATGCACAGATGAGATTTGTGTATATATAAATTTAAGTTTATTCACACTGTACAAAAAAACAACAACTTTGCAACAATTTTTTAACAAAAATGGTAAATGCACACACACACCTACACCTTTCAGTTACTCACACACAAACCGAAACACGTAAATATAAGCGGCAACCGGACTTAAATGTAGACGTTAATGTGGAGCGGCCGTTGGAAACTGACAGTGGTTGATCTGTAGACGCCTTAAGATGTAACGTTAACGTTAGCTTGATACCCATGGCTTGTAGCAAAACCATCTATCTGAACACAAAAGTGATTTTAATAAGTGACTGAGGACTTCAATGTCCATCAAGGATATGTATCCTTCTCCTCCTCTTCCTCTTTTTATTTAGTCAATCTCTTAGCCGTTTTTAAGGCACTCCAGCAAAGATAACGTCTGACGGTAATTCAAATCTTCTTCTTCTCCTAATAAGGTGGATTACAAGTCTATCTGGTACATAGCGCCAACTACTGTACAGGAGGGAGCAGTAGCAGTCAGGAGTCACTAATTTCAAAACGCAACTGGCTCCTTTCGACCAGACGTGGGCGGAGACCTGATCTGTCAATCATCTGGGGTGGCACTTGAGGGCGGCCAATCAGATTTCAGGGGGTCCAGGGCCCCCCCGGCCCCCCCTCTAGCTCCGCCTCTGTGTGAGGGTGGATGAGATGACCTGTAAGCAGCTGAAGATGGGAGCTCATCAGCTAAGAGGCAGTCTGCTCATAAACACGTGCCTGCATGAGTAAAGTAGAGTAAAAGATGGACTGAATCTTTCAAATGTCTGCTGCGTTTCTGCCCTTCCAACCTTGCAACATCCACGTGGATTAATTACATCACTGCTCCTCCACACACGTGTAAGTGCACTGGTGTGGGCTGGACCCAAACATCTGGAACGGGCAATGGGGGTGTGCGTGCATCTGCTTTATGGCATTAACAGGGTTGGAGGATTCACCAGCTTTCAAGCAGGAATGTTGTTAATTTGTGCTTGTGGGATATGTATTTTTAAACAGGAGAGGGTCCTCCAACGTCTCCGTGTTGCTGTCAGGCGTTCTTATTTCTACCAGAAATGTCAATCCTCATCCTCTACAGGAAAGGCTGCTCCTCTCTTTGGTCTTACAGCAACAACGCTAAAGATTTGATTTTATTTCCCCCTGTAGCTCCTAGTGTTTTGATGGGGTCTGTCATGAATGCAAATAACAACTTCCTCCTCTTGAAAAATAAAAACTGACTATAGTCTTATAGTTTCAAAACCTTCTGACACTATCTGTTAGCATCTGTTCTGTTGGCCATCACGCTAACAGACAAAGAATAGCTCCGTGACTAAATTTACTTTACAATATTTAGGACAAACCGACACAAAGTGAAACTTGCTCGGCGCTTTTATACTCAGCTTTTACAGGAACGGACGCAGAAACGCCAGTTTCAGTTTAACACGTTGCAACCAGACACCAGTCTGGACATTAGCTTGAGTGCAGTGTAGCACATTTGCAGGATGCATCGTGATCGACGAGATGGGTAAAAACAAAATTAGAGAGTAGACAACTTTAGTACCACATCATCACAACAAGAAACCATAGAAACAACTCTCAGAAAGCAAAGCTAGTGAAGGAATCTGCAGTCCAAGGTTTCTCTTGTCCTGGTACTTGCTTTGTCACTCTCTCTTTTTCTCTTCTTTTCATCCACAAACCTGGTTCTCTGAGTTATTTCCCGTGATGAATGCACAGACAATGGTGATCAAGCTAGCTTCTTACATCCAGGTTGAGGTGATGTTGGTGTGTGGCCAGTATTAGCTTAGGTCATGATGTTAAATTTACCTTACACTCAGTACTGGAGTTGAGGGGGGATGAGGGGGGATGGCATCCCCCCCGAAATAAAAACGGTCCAAATCATCCCCCCTGTAAAACTGCCATCCCTCCTTTCCATCCCTTATGTCATTTCATCAATGAATGTGGTTTTACTTCTATTTCAACATGTAGAGTCATCACCAGAAAAATAACACCAGAAAAATGACTTATTTGACAATTTTCACCTGTTTCAAGTAAATTTTCACTTGAAATAAGTAGGAAAATCTGCCAGTGGGACAAGATTTATAGCGAGACCTGCAAGTTTCATCGTAATAACTAACAAACCAAAGATCATATTCATCAACTGAACAAATATTGTGAAATTTCAATATATATTTCTCACTAGAAATATGATAAAATCTGCTTTTCATGGCGAAACTATCTTAAAATATTGCAATTTAGACCGAGAATCAAAGAAATGGCAGCCATTTTATTTTTCCTCCACAGCCGAAAACTTGAAAGTCACGTGACAGAAATGAAACCTAAGAAACCATTAAAATGAATGGGCCACGGAACGCGTTCACATCTCACGTTTTAGGAGGGCAAATTGTAACATTGCCACGTTTTGCAATGTGGACCAACGGAGCCTCTACCACGTTTTCCTGTGAGACTGGGTTGTCTCATTACAAGCAAAAAAATCTTGTTCCACAAAATTATACTGATTTTAAGTGAAAATCTACTTGAAACAGGTGAAAATTGTTGTTTTTTCCAGTGATGGGTCTTGTTTTAAGTGTAATGAGATTTTTTTTACTAAAATAAGACATTTTAACTAGAAATAAGACAAATATTCTTGTTAAGATTTAGAGTTTTTGCAGTGATCCATGTTACTTATCCTGTGAAGGACAGAGTCATATTGATAAGTTCAGAAAAGTGTTTTTTATTGTTGTGTTTTGATGTATTTGATGTAAGCCCAGTGGATATTTAAAGCTTACAGAAGGCTGCATTTAACTGCTGCTATGTCATTCCTGCAGTATTTCTGCAGGTGTTTTGGTCACTGCTATTATTTGTAATATATTATATTATTTGTAATCAGCACAAATTATCTGTCCCCATATGATAAAATCCACCATCCCCCTGATTCTTTTTTACAACTCGAGTACTGATCACACTGATTCTAACTGAATCCGTCCTCATTTTGGACATATTTTGGTACTGGAAATGATACCTGGAATGAGGACTGCCAGAGATTAAATCAGGACTAGTGGAACCTCCATCAGAGGTTCTCTGGTCAACCGTCACTAACCTAGCCTCACGCCAGCTACTGTACTGTAGGTGGCTGAGGCAGAAACGCCTGCAACAGCAGCCGCTGGGCTGCAGTCACTACTAGGGATGGGCGGTATGGACTAAAAAATGTATCACCATCATTTCTGGCATTTATCCTGATAACGATAAAAATGAGGATAAAAAAAATACCAATTCAACTCCACCTTTGTAACTATAAATCTATCTCGCTCTCAGATCCGCCATGTTTGTTACACAAAAACATCATCAACGGAATTGATCCTTTCTTTCTTTCTTTCTTTCTTTCTTTCTTTCTTTCTTTCTTTCTTTCTTTCTTTCTTTCTTTCTTTCTTTCTTTCTTTCTTTCTTTCTTTCTTTCTTTCTTTCTTTCTTTCTTTCTTTCTTTTTGACTAATTTCTTTCTTTCTTTTTGACTAATTTCTTTCTTTCTTTTTGGCTCATTTCTTTCTTTCTTTCTTTCTTTCTTTCTTTCTTTCTTTCTTTCTTTCTTTCTTTCTTTCTTTCATTCTTTCTTTCTTTTTGACTAATTTCTTTCTTTCTTTCTTTCTTGCTCATTTCCTTATTTCTGGCTCATTTCTTTCTTTCTTTCTTTCTTTCTTTTTGACTAATTTCTTTCTTTCTTTCTTTCTTTCTTTCTTTCTTTCTTTCTTTCTTTCAGGCTCATTTCGTTCCTTCCTTTTTCCCTTTTTCCTTCTTCCCTTCCTCTTTTCTCCCTTCCTTCTCCCCTTTCCTTCCTTCCTTCCTTCCTTCCTTCCTTCCTTCCTTCCTTCCTTCCTTCCTTCCTTCCTTCCTTCCTTCCTTCCTTCCTTCCTTCCTTCACGTACGTTGTGCGTGGATTTAACACAGAACCATAAATCAGCTTTAAACAAAAACTTCATCAACGGGAATTTATCGTTTTTACCACGAGATGAAAAATTCTTACCGTGGGGATTTTTTTTAACGGTAAATCGTGAACGGTAAAATATCACCCATTCCTACTCACTACCCAGACCCTGTTGGATGAAGATACGTAGAGACCCTGCAGACCTGAAATGATAATATAGAGGAGAAAAAAGTTATGCATTGTTTCTTTAAGACCATTTCTTGCCATTAATGGTTCTGAAACTTTTCTAACGTGGCCCCACAGATGAAGATAAATGAAATACTAATAAAAAAAAAAAGCATGAAATATTGATAATAGTGGAAAAAAATCTATTGCAGTGACTGAATGTCCGACAGTTTGAGAACCACCGAATGCAAGTGAGCAAGTGAGGATAACGGGGAAACGTGTCATGCATCATTTATGGCTAAATGAATGTCATCACGATCATTGTACTAATAAAGAAAGAATATACTTGAGATTTAGTGAGCAATTGGTCCGTGGGTTCATGCAGCTTTCGCAAAAAACAGCTCGGCCGCTCTCGAGTGTCCATTGCCAAGGGAGGCGAGAGCATGACTCACTGTCTTACCTCACCGCGGAAGCTGGTCCAGGGAGATGAACCGGTGACCTGCAGTCACAAGTCTGTCTCAGCCACTCTGCTCACACCGCTCCCAGAGGGTTCCAGCAACACACCTGCAGGTCCCAGTTCAGGTTCACGCATCCACAGCTGCCAGATGAGCACAAAAAAAGTTCTAATTCATTTGTTTTACTGCTGCGGTCACAAGACAGTGAGGTCAAAGGTGGCAAGTTCCAGCATGGCACCTAGTTTGCACGGGACTCTGTTTTGTTTTGAAACAGACAGTCTGCCTTACTTTATGTACATTATTCTATCTATCTTTGTGATGTTCATGCTTCAAACGTACGTCAAAGGGTTTGTCTGAGAAGACATTGCCAGAGCTGGGTAGAGTAGCAAAATAATGTACTCAAATAAAAGTACTGTTACTTCAGAATAATGTGACTCAAGTAGAAGTAAAAAGTAGTCATCCAAATAATTACTTGAGTAAAAGTAAAAAAGTACTTGGTGAAAAAACTACTCAAGTACTGAGTAACTGTTGAGTAATGTCTGATTTATTTTTTACAACCATTCAAACAGACAAAAGTACAAAATAATCATCTTCCGGCAAATTAAATCAATAAAATAATAAAATAAATTAAAATTAATAAAAAATAAAAAATTAAAAATAGCTTAAATTAAAATAATCCTAAAGTAAATTCAAGTACTTTAATAAATAATTAAATAAATAAAATAATAACAGAATAAAAAAATAAATTAAGCACCAGTAGCACAAAATTTCAAGCCTTTATACTTTTCTTTTTTAACCAGGCAGAACTAGAACAAACATGAACTCATAGAAACTCTGTGTGTGTTTGAGTCTGTGTAAATGTGACAAAACATGCAAAAACAAACATTTTTCCCAAAGAATCACCCAGTGATGTCATGAGATTGACGCGTACACGGATAAAAGGGATAAAAGAAAAGTAACAGCTCAACGTAGCCTAAAGCCGCGTTTATACTTGCAGTTCAGAACGCGTACGCGAGACGCAGGATACGCGTGACGTCACGTCTCGCGTATCCTGCGTATCCTGCGTACATTTGACGCGTCGACGTGCACGTTCTCAAAAAGACACTGAACGCGTACGCGACCTGCAGTTCTCGCTCTGGCCGCTAGTATCGCTGTTCCCGGTCTGATCCCAGCTGGAACGATTATGCTGCTCTCCCCTGGAGAAAGTTCGCCGTGCATATATTTATGCAATATTTAACTTCCCCCCAGGGTTTCCGTTGTCCGGTAAAATATGCCGAAGTCCGGTATTTTATAATCTCTCCGGTCAAAATACTCACTGGTGCTGCGGGACTAGAGTCCCCGGGAGTACCGCGGATGGCGAGCCCCGGCCGCCGAGCCCCGGCGACCGAGCCCCGGCGACCGAGCCCCGGCGGCCGAGCCCCGGCCGCCGAGCCCCGGCCGCCGAGCCCCGGCCGCCGAGCCCCGGCCGCCGAGCCCCGGCCGCCGAGCCCCGGCCGCCGAGCCCCGGCGGAGGTACGCGCCGAGCCTCGGTGCCTCCCGGAGCCGGGAGCCAGGAGTCAATTGACGGGACTTATTTTATTTTAAATACTCTGTTTTTCAATAAAAATACTATTGAATGACTTGCAAATGAATGAATGAATGACTTGGAATCATATTAGGAACAATACATTTTTTTACCATGTTAATCTTTCTTATATATTGACATCTACTTCTCCATATGAACCTAAAATTAACTGGATTTATTGTTTCGTCATTCTTGTTGAGATGGGTAAGGAGAATGCTGGATAAATTAGTCTGGAAAGACTATCCACTTTTGATAATAAGCAATAATAATAAGATAAGATAAAATAGTCCTTTATTACTCCCTCAACGGGGAAACTCACGCAGCAGCAACACACACACACATACAGGGAAGGGGGTAAAACAGTAATATAAATAAGTAATACACATTAAAAAAAGAGTAATAATAATAATAATAATAATAATAATAATAATAATAATGTTGTGGTTTTCTTTAGCTTCCTTCAAGGCTCCCAGAGCTTTACAGAGATCACTATCATTCATACACATCCTCCCGGTAGCTCCGTCTGTAGCCACAGCTGTCCTGCAGACTGACGGGAGCGTGGCTGCCATATCGCGCCAAACGGCCCCTCCGACCACCACCAACATTCATACACATTCATACACATTCACACGATGTTATAATCTCCTACATCATCCAATATTGTCCTGTAAAAGTGTTCGTTTTTCTAATCTGCTACCGCTGCTGCTGCTACTACCTCTGCTACTTAATATAAGTAGCTTTTCCAACTGTTGCTCTGCTTACTGCCCCCTATCGGTCACCATCGGTATGACATGCTCTACTCGGGTGGTACGCGACGTACGCAGTGGAGCATGAACAGACACGTTCGCAGGGTACGCAGGATACGCAGCCACCTGCGTAGAGTATATTCCCGCCTTAATGTAGCGGAGTAAGAGGAACAGTTTCTTCTTCACAAATCTACTCAAGTAAAAGTAAAAAGTATAGTGATTCAAAACTACTCCTAAAAGTACAACATTTCTCAAAACTTACTCAAGTAAATGTAAAAGCTCGTTACTACCCAGCTCTGGACATTGCTTAAGAATACCACGTCACATCAACTCATTTCACATTTGAGACAGGGCATGACCCGGTGTGCTGTGTGCACACATCATTTCTTGATACCAGGCTGGATGAACACCGGATCCTCTCGATATGGCATTATTTATCATCTGGAAACATGCTCATTCTCCAACAGTGGATGGAGATCAGGTAGTTTTGACCTGCAGGGCTTTAAGATGCATTCAGCGTGTACCGGGAGAGCTGAGCTCATCTGTCAAAGACAATTCATGTTTGACTGAGGAAGTCGGAGATGATTGGAATGATGGCTCTCCTTTCATCTATAATTACCCTCTGCTCTTATCAGACTGCATTGTCAGTGTGCATCATCTCACAGGGAAAGCTTTACCTTTGGGTGTCTTAAATTACTAAAAAAATGACTTTGTGTCACCATTTTGACGTTAAGTGGCAAATTTGATTGCTGGTGCGTCTCATTTCTGGAGTTCTTCAACATAGTTGGACCTGACTTTGTTTGACAGAAGAAAGCAGAGGTTGTCACGGTTTAGGCGTCTGTCCTGCGCAGTGATGAGCCGGTATGAATCAAATAAGATTTATCCAGGAGTAATGTGCAGATCAGCCACAGCCCGGCTAGATGAGCCAGTGTCGGGATTATTTTGAAATAGGGCTGGGCGATATATCGAGATTTTAATATATATCAATATATTTTCAAACGCGATATGGTACGAGACAATATCGTTTATATCGATTTAAATTTTTTTTTTTTTTATGATTTTGATATAGTTTATTTTGTGACAAATTGACTTGAATGTTTTATTTGATATTTGCACAAATGTTTTGTTATTTGCACAACTGTCAACCTCAGTGGAAAAGTCTGCCTGTTACTGTCTACATCAGGGGTCGGCAACCCGCGGCTCTAGAGCCGCATGCGGCTCTTTGGCGCCGCCCTAGTGGCTCCCTGGAGCTTTTCAAAAATGTTTAAGCTTTTTTGCCTTTTTTTCTCTTTTTTTTCCTCTTTTTCTCCTTTCCTTTTTTCCCTTCTCTTTTTTCTTCCTTTTTCCTTTCCTTTTTAATCTCGACATTTCAACTTTTGTCTCGAAATTTTGACTTTTTTCTCGACAGACTTTTCTCTCGACATTTTGACTTTTTTCTCGAGAGTGTACGTCAACATTAATCTCGACATTTCGACTTTTTTCTCTGAATTTCGACTTTTTTCACGAAATTTTGACTATTTCCTCAACATTTTTCTCAACATTTCGACTTTTTTCTCGACATTTCGACTTTTCTCGACATTTCGACTTTTTTCTCAAGATTGAAGATCTCAAGATTAATCTTAACATTTCGACTTTTTTCACGAAATTTTGACTATTTCCTCGACATTTCGACTTTTTTCTCCACAATTCGACTTTTCTTGACATTTCGACTTTTCTCGACATTTCAACTTTTTTCTCAAGATTGTACTTCAACGTTACTTTTAACATTTCGACTTTTATCTCGAAATCTCGACATTTTGACTTTTTTCTCGACATTTCGACTTTTTACTCGAAGTGCATAATGGAAGAAAAAAAAATCTTCCCCCAGTTATAAATAATATAGATACATTTGTGTTGCCTTCATTCTAAGACTTTTCATTTTTTGCGGCTCCAGACATATTTGTTTTTTGTGTTTTTGGTCCAATATGGCTCTTTCAACATTTTGGGTTGCCGACCCCTGGTCTACATTGTATTAATTGCACAGTGTATTTTAATTTAATTGTTATGCAGGAAAGGGATATTTGTTTTATTTTATTCAAGAAGCATTTTTATTCTATATATGCAGGCAGTTTATTTTTATTTCATTTGTTTTATACATTTTGATATTGTGCAGACCTCTGTTAATAAAGGAACCTGTGTGACATTTGGCACGAGGCTTTGTATTAAAACTGACTGTTTTTTTAAGGGTTTGCCTCAGAAAAAAATGAAGCTAATAGAGATGCTATGCTATAATGCTTTGGGGAAACCCCAATTATGGCACAGAAAAAATATCGATATATATCGAGTATCGCCATTCAGCTAGAAAATATCGAGATATGACTTTTGGTCCATATCGCCCAGCCCTATTCTGAAACAGGACTGACTGAAGGACAAATTCAGTTTTATTACGACACAGAAAGTGGAACATTCTGACTCTAAACCTGGACACATTCACATCAGGTATTGTTATCAAATGGCATCAAGTTACCTGAAACAAACACGAAAATGAAACTTCTTTTAGTTCGTCTTCTGTTTGGCCTTCACATTTTGTTTTTATGCTGAGACCGAAATGTTTTGTCGACAGATCTTTTATAATTGTCTGAACATATCCGGAACAATTCAGTTGAGAGCAAGTCGGGGAAGCAAAGAAAATATTAATTTTTACAGGGACTGAAAGATTCTCCTCAAGAGGAGAAGAATAATGCTTATGAAAGTGTCCTGCGTGATTGTTCAGTGTGAGGTCTGCAGCTTTGACAGGGTGTCACCGCCGAGCTGACAGGAGCCGTACAGTCTCTGCAGAGCACAGCTGAGGGCTGGCCAGTGTCTCGTTAAATAAACACAAAAGACAGTTGTGAAGTCTGTCAAGTAACAGTCAGGCAAAGAGCAAGCTGAGTGAAAGCTCTGTATGAACCCTTTTGTTGGCCAATCATTATGAATTGTTAACTCTCACAAGCCTAATTACAGATTTCTGCGTAAGTAATAATTTAAACTCATTGATTTCATTTGGATGATTAGAGGAAATTAAGTGGGCAATGTTAATACATCTGCATTATATGCATGAATAAAAGCCAATCAGGAATCCTCTGGAGAAAAAAAAAACATGTACCTGTTTGGGTTAGTAAAATCAGAGCAGTTTTTTAGTCAGGTACTCCTTCTAACAGAGTGTTTCTATTAAATAATGAAGCTGCAGCACTTGAATTTGAATTCTATTAATCAAGGTCTCACCTCTGGGTCTGAGTTTATGTGACATACAGACAATTTCCTAGTTATGTTACTCAGCTGGAAGTGTAAGTCTGACTTTTAAATGAATTATGTGGTATTATACCACAACCTGGAGATGCTTTGCCAAATGTTGCAACCTTCAGTTGCTGCTGCAGTTGTATGGGCTCAAATTAATGCCATAAGTATTTTGCATCTGTAAATAAACTTTGTACTTGTAGAAATGTTTTGTGCGTGTGCAAGAAATATTTGTACTTGCAAAAAATATTTGTACTTGTAGAAATATTTTGTGCGTGTGCAAAAAATATTTGTACTTGTAGAAATATTTTGTGCGTGTGAAAAAAATATTTGCACTTGCAAAAAATATTTGTACTTGTAGAAATATTTTGTGCGTGTGCAAAAAAATATTTGTACTTGTAGAAATATTTTGTGCGTGTGAAAAAATATTTGTACTTGTAGAAATATTTTGTGCGTGTGCAAAAAATATTTGTACTTGCAAAAAATATTTGTACTTGCAAGAAATATTTGTACTTGTAGAAATATTTTGTGCGTGTGAAAAAATATTTGTACTTGTAGAAATATTTTGTGCATGTGAAAAAAATATTTGCACTTGCAAAAAATATTTGTACTTGCAAGAAATATTTGTACTTGTAGAAATATTTTGTGCGTGTGCAAAAAATATTTGTACTTTTAGAAATATTTTGTGCGTGTGAAAAAAATATTTGCACTTGCAAAAAATATTTGTACTTGCAAGAAATATTTGTACTTGTAGAAATATTTTGTGCGTGTGCAAAAAATATTTTTACTTGTAGAAATATTTTGTGTGTGTGAAAAAAATATTTGCACTTGCAAAAAATATTTGTACTTGTAGATACAAAGCTACAAACCTTTTTTACAAAAGCTACAAACTTTTTTTCAAAAGCTTGCATCACTGCATCGCTTTTGAAGCTTTGTAGCTTTTGTAAAAAAGTTTGTAGCTTTGTATCTACAAGTACAAATATTTTTTGAAAGTACAAATATTTTTTGCAAGTACAAATATTTTTTGCACACGCACAAAATATTTCTACAAGTACAAAGTTTATTTACAGATACAAAATACTTATGGCATTAATTTGAGCCCATACTTGTGGGCCTTTCTGCTTTCAGTGTTATCTTCAGTAACAGAAAAGCATCTTCTATTTGGTGTAGATGAGGCGACTGACTTTGTAATTGAAGCACTGTGAAGTATTGTCCCATCAGTGTTGTTGCATTTGGTTGAATGTGATTGAGACTGCAGCCCAGAACACCTCAGGTTTGACCTCACTACTTCTGTCAACAGTCATCATCAACAAACATCAGAGAGTTCGTTTCACCAGCAGTCTTACGCGCCCATACCATAACACTCCCTCCTCCGTGTCTAGCAGATGATGTGGTTTGCTTTGGATGAGGGGCAGTTCCTTTCACTTTACATACCTTTTCTCTTCCATCATTCTGTTGCAAGTTTATCTTGGCTTCATCTGTTTAAAGAATCAGGAATATTAGAGGCTTCTTTTTTATTTTTAGACATTTTCAGGCAAATTCTAATCTGACTCTCCAGTTCTTGAATGTTACCATCTTTTTAAAAAAAAAAAAACAATCTGTATTCAGTACTGGAGTTGAGGGGGGATGAGGCGGGATGGCATCCCCCCCTGAAATAAAAACGGTCCAAATCATCCCCCCTGAAATAAAAACGGTCCAAATCATCCCCCCTGTAAAACTGCCATCCCCCCTTTCCATCCCTTATGTCATTTCATCAATGAATGTGGTTTTACTGATATTTCAACATTTAGAGTCATCACCAGAAAAATAACACCAGAAAAATAACTTATTTGACAATTTTCACCTGTTTCAAGTAAAGTTTCACTTGAAATAAGTAGGAAAATCTGCCAGTGGAACAAGATTTATCTTCTTATTACAAGCAAAAAAATCTTGTTCCACTGGCAGATTTTTCTACTTATTTCAAGTGAAAATCTACTTGAAACAGGTGAAAATTGTTGTTTTTTCCAGTGACGAGTCTTGTTTTAAGTGTAATGAGATTTTTTTACTAAAATGAGACATTTTAACTATAAATAAGACAAATATTCTTGTTAAGATTGTTAGTTTTTGCAGTGATCCATTTTACTTATCCTGTGAAGGACAGAGTCATATTGATAAGTTCAGAAAACAGTTTTTTATTGTTGTGTTTTGATGTATTTGATGTAAGCCCAGTGGATATTTAAAGCTTACAGAAGGCTGCATTTAACTGCTGCTATGTCATTCCTGCAGTATTTCTGCAGCTGTTTTGGTCACTGCTATTATTTGTAATATATTATATTATTAAATTAAATTATCTGTCCCCATATGATAAAATCCACCATCCCCCCTGATTTTTTATACAACTCGAGTACTGTGTGTATTTCCATTCACAAAGGAGTCTCTTGATTGTAGATTCTGACGCCTGCCTTCTCCACGGTATTACTGACCTTTGTTGATACTGTAAAGTACGAGGAGTATTAGGGCCAAACTAAGACAAAAAAAAATTGGAAATTACGAGAATAAAGTCATAATATAATGAGAATAAAGTCGTAAAATTACGAGAATACAGTCGTAATGTTGTGAGAATAAAGTCGTAATAGAATAAAGTCGTAATATTATGAGAATAAAGTCGTAATATTACGAGAATAAAGTCGTAAAATTCCGAGAATAAAGTCGTAATGAATAAAGTGGTAATTTATGAGAATAAAGTCATAATATTATGAAAATAAAGTGGTAATTTATGAGAACTCTAACAGGAAGAGCAGTCTTCTCCCTGTGTTAAAATGAAGAATATTGAGCATCTTGTGAAGTTATATTTATATTTTTATAATATATTACAACTTTATTCTCGTAATATTACGACTTTATTTCTCGTAATATTATGACTTTATTCTCATAATTTTACGACTTTATTCTCATTACATTATGACTTTATTCTCGTAATTTCCTTTTTTTGTTTTTTTGTTTGGCCCTAATACTCCATCGTAGTAAAGGAGTTTTTCTTCATCAAGGAAAAGATTTCCACTTTAGTTGTCTTTTGTAGTTTCACAGACCTTTTGATGTTGAGTTTACCAGCGTTTTCTTTCTTTGTAAGAGAGAACCTCACTGTTGATCTGGCCACACCTGTCTCTCATATGGATTTGTGCTGTTATCAGCCTCCTTTACCCGCATTAAGATCTCCTTGGACTTCATATTGGTCACTCCAAATGTCAACTCGACACCCAGTATCAAGTCCAGACCTTTCATCTGCCTCATTTCTAATGTGTATGTGTGAGTTAAAGGCATAAAAAGAGAGAAGCTTTTGAAATAGAGCAATCAAGTCTGTGCTGTCAACCTTGTCACACGTTATTTCAGAGAACAACCGAAAGGCCTCCTGACAGCAGGAAGCAGTCAGGGAGTAAAAGAACAAAGGGATTTATTAAACATGTTAAGCAAAACAGTTGCAGGGACGGAAATCCAATATTCCAAATGAAATCCAAAAGTTAATAGATTAAAAACATCAATCCCAAAGTAGGGAAGTGATAAAAACCTGTGTGGCTAAACCACGGGTGCAAGGATCCCGAAAACTATAGCAGAAAAAAAACAGGGAGGATCTGTTAGTGAGGAATAACTGGTGAAAACCAGGCGAGAAGTAATCAACACAAGCCAAAACATTTCTTACACGGGAAATCAAACCAGCAGAAATTGATAAAATGAAAGAAAAAAACACTCTCCCCATATCAGACAGTGTGAAATTTAAAAGAAAAATCTAATCAATATCTTGAGAAAGTGAAACCAGGATAAAATTTGACAACAACAACTCATTCAGCTGCAATAAAGATGTTACTAATGTGCATAAAATACACCCCCCAGCTGACAAAACTCTCTCAGTCTGTCTTGTGAGATGCTACATTCACAGCTATGAATTTACTCGTTCAATTACCTGTTGACCCCATAGCACGGTTATCATTCACATTAAGTGCACTCTAGCTTATAATCACTGACGTCCGCGCAGCAGTGATGCAGAAGGCTTTCAAATACTAGACATTCGTGCACATGTAACATGGATCTGGCCCTCTCTTATCGATCGGTGTGGAGCAGAGCTGGTAGAGGAGCCAAAAACTGTACTCAAGTAAAAGTACTGTAACTTCAGAATAATATGACTCAAGTAGAAGTAAAAAGTAGTCATCCAAATAATGACTTGAGTAAAAGTAAAAAAGTACTTGGTGAAAAAAGTACTCAAGTACTGAGTAACTGTTGAGTAACGTCTGATTTTTATTTTAACACAACCATTCAAACAGACAAATAAAATTCAGGCAAATAAAATCAATAAAATAATAAAATAAATTAAAATTAATAAAAAATAAAAAATAGCTTCAATTAAAATAATCTTAAAGTAAATTCAAGTACTTTAATAAAAAATAAAATAAATAAAATAGTAACAGAATAAAAAATAAATTAAGCACAAGTAGCACAAAATTTCAAGCCTTTGTACTTTTCTTTTTTAACCAGGCAGAACTAGAACAAACATGAACTCATAGAAACTCTGTGTGTGTTTGAGTCTGTGTAAATGTGACAAAATATGCAAAAACAAACATTTTTCCCAAAGAATCACTCAGTGATGTCATGAGATTGACGCGTACGCGGATAAAAGGGATAAAAGAAAAGTAACAGCTCAACGTAGCCTAATGTAGCGGAGTAAGAGGAACAGTTTCTTCTTCACAAATCTACTCAAGTAAAAGTAAAAAGTATAGTGATTCAAAACTACTCCTAAAAGTACAACATTTCCCAAAACTTACTCAAGTAAATGTAATGGAGTAAATGTAACTCGTTACTACCCACCTCTGGTGTGGAGGTACAGTAGTGTCAAGTCATATTCATGTGGGTTTTCACAGACAGCTGCTGAAGTGACGGCCTGCAAGAACAGCATCAGTACATACGTTAACCTCAGTCAATTAAAGTCTTAGGCCCTGTCCCAATACTCACCCTACCCCTCGTTTTCATCACTACCCCTAAATTTTGCGCGTTCCCGTGAGGGTAGTGGTGTCCCAATTCCTCTTTTCACCTAGGGGGAGTGGAGAAAAGTAGTGTAGTGGCTATGAATCTGTCCCTACGGATGTAGGGATTTCCGATCCTCACTAGTTTTCTAGGGACAGAAAAATTTCCCAGAATGCTTTTCGTCGTCATTTGCGGACTGAATCCAAAAAAACGCGTGCCGTACGCCGTACCCTATGCCGTACCCTATGCCGTACCCTACGCCGTAGGCTCTGCGTTGATTTAACGCGGACCCATAAATCAGCTCCGGAGCCGGCAGCCAGGCAGAAATCTCGAAATTTTCGGAGCAAATTTCTTAACAGGCATAGCTACAACTGTCATGGCGCTTTTGCACTAGTACCTCATCGGCTCGGCGCGGCTCGTTGCGGCTCCACCCGTTTTGTCCTCGTTTGTTTTTCCACAGCCAGGGGAGAAGTGGGGGGGTTGGGGTGAAGCTGCTGTGACGTACTGGATTGCGCAACCCCTTTGTTCATGTCGGCGCTGATAAGAAATCAGCTGGAGCCTCGAGCGGCTGAGAGTAAAACAGCCCGTCTACATCCCTTTTTTAATTCTCTCGTCAGCCACCAGGTTTATGAACATCTGCACCTCAGAGTTGGATCACCAAACAGACGTTTTGCGCTTTATAATAAAATCGCAGCGAGTCGCTCTCGCACTAACTCCCGCTTCCTGATTCAAACGTCTGACGGCCCCGCCCCAGACCAATCAGTGGCGTGGAGGGTGGTGACGTCAGAAATAGTCCCAGCTCAGCCCGGATAAAACCTCGCCAGAATGGTTACAGAAAAAGTATCGGCTTGGAGCGCCTCTACCCGCCTCAGCCCCTAGTGCAAAAGCACAAGACGGGGCCGTGGCGGGTAGAACCGAGCTGAGTAGATACTAGTGCGAAAGCGCCATTAGATTTCATCTATTAAACCAACATTTATCTTCCTAAATGATTTATTTCAGCCAGTGGTAATTCTCCACAGAGCTGCAGGTTTCTCCCCCGGGACGTCGGCACAGGTTGACCCGGCGATCACGTCTGTACTCCGTGTGCTGCTGCTCCGAGCCGGCGGCTCTTCTCATCTCCGAAAACATCAGGTCAAATTTCTTAACAGGCGTTATTTGGATAAACTGAGCCCAGGTTGGGGATCTTAACGGTTACTTTTACGCCTGAAAAAATATTAAAACTAAATAAAGTGGCATATTAACAGCGCTACAGCTGAAATTAAAACAGCTTTTAGCTCTGGGCTTCCTGATTTAGGGGTGGTGCTGGAAGTACGAGTAGTGGGAGTATTGGGACAGGCCCCTGGGAAGATTTCCAAGTGCCCCAAAATCTGTCCCTTCTTTTTAGGTGTAGTGATAGAAAGTAGGGCTAGTGAAAGAAAGTAGGGGGAGTATTGGGATTGGGCCTTATTCTGTAGTCGAGTCTATGCGGTAAATCACATGAATAAGTTTCATTGATAGACGTTTCTCATTTTTATATAGAAAGAGCTTGGATCTGACCATATATTATACAGTACCTTTCAAGGGTCTTTGCTTTTTGCTCTTTTATTAACTATATATCATGAGAACATTTTTACTTCCTCCAGCACAGAGCTATTCCAAAACACCATAAGCGCTCAGAGGAACAAAACCTCTTTATTCATAACCGGAGTGGAATGCTATCACAGTTCATGAAGGACATCAATAGTTTGGAGCTAACGGTGAGTACAGCGCAGCACACTTTTGTAATGGAGCCAGTCATAATGACAGATGATTATAATCAAGAAGCAGCCTGTCTGGCAGCCTCTACAACTGATAAGACATGAGGAACGCATCGCCTCATTGCAGGGTGTTTGCTGTTAAATAAGTCATAGGTGTTCCTGAATAGTGGTTGGTTTTTACCTTCAAAGTTTCCAGGGTGATGCTGGTTCAACGGGTTTAACCAGAGCTGGGTATTAACGAGTTACATTTACTCTGTTACATTTACTTGAGTAAGTTTTGGGAAATTTTGTACTTTTAGGAGTAGTTTTGAATCACTATACTTTTTACTTTTACTTGAGTAGATTTGTTAAGAAGAAACTGTTACTCTTACTCCGCTACATTAGGCTACGTTGAGCTGTTACTTTTCTTTTATCCCCGTACGCCTCAATCTTATGACATTACTGGGTGATTCTTTGGGAAAAATGTTTGTTTTTTGCATGTTTTGTCACATTTACACAGACTCAAACACACACAGAGTTTATATGAGTTCATGTTTGTTCTAGTTCTGCCTGGTTAAAAAAGAAAAGTACAAAGGCTTGAAATTTTGTGCTACTTGTGCCTAATTTCTTTTTTTATTCTGTTATTATTTTATTTATTTTATGATGAATTACTTATTCATTTACTTAAAGATTATTTTAATTTAAGCTATTTTTTTATTTTTTTATTAATTTTAATTTATTTTATTATTTTATTGATTTAATTTGCCTGAAGATGATTATTTTGTACTTTTGTCTGTTTGAATGGTTGTGTTAAAAAAATAAATCAGACGTTACTCAACAGTTACTCAGTTCTTGAGTACTTTTTTACTTTTACTCAAGTAATTATTTGGATGACTATTTTTTACTTCTACTTGAGTCATATTATTCTGAAGTAACAGTACTTTTACTTGAGTACAATTTTTGGCTACTCTGCCCACCTCTGGGTTTAACACTGACCGGGTGTCTGGATAGGAAGTCCACTTTAAAACTATAGGGTGCTGATCTGCAGGCTGAAGTCCTAAAGCCTTTCCTGCATGTTTAAATATGTTTGATGCTTTAGTGGTCTAAAATCCACTAAGTTTCCAATCACTTGATGAGCTTAAGTTTACTGAGGAACATGGAAGGCTGATGTTGCAAAAGGCATACACTGTTCTATCATACGAGTGAATAAATGCAACTGAAGTTAAACGTCGTGGAGGTGTGTTATCCTTTGGGGAGTTCCCCAGCCCTGAAAACCATTAGTATTTCAAAGTATTTGGTTCACAAGCACTTTAGGCTGCCTAAGACTGAATGTTTTCAGTCTGGCACTAATGGAGATTTGCGTGCACTTTATCTGGAGGGCTGGCTATTGAGTGCTGGGCCTCTTCTAGGTGCAATTTAGGTATTGTGAGGTAATATTTTGGAAGACATATGTGAAAATGAGATTTAGATGGGTTAATTAAATTTAAAGAAGATTCAAAGAAAATTTCAAGCAAAAATTTGTCCTATCAAAAATACTATACATAAAAGTGTTAGACTTTCATGAAACACAACTGTCAGGGTATGGTGAGGACCCAGATGCAGAAGAGCGAGGCAGGAGTTTGCAACAAAAAAGGGTTTATTCCAAAGAAAAGGCAAGGACCAAAAACCAAAGCGCTGCTTAGCAGGATCAAAACACAAAAACAGGGATCAGAAAACTGGAGCAAAAACAGGCAGGACACATGGAGGAAAACACAGTAAGGAACCACAAGGAGCAAGGGAATGACAAGACCAGATATACACAGGGGATAACGAGACACAGGTGCAGACAATCAGGGCAGATGGGACACAGGCGGGGCAAAACAGAAACACACTGGGGGGCAATGTCAACCACTGAGAACAACATTTTTACTTGATTTTAACTTGTTGTTGGCTCCATACATAACATAATAGGCCTTCTATGAGACACAATAACTGTATCAAATGATACATAAACCCCAAGCCTTGGAAGCCGTACATTTGATTTATACCACAATCACCCCCTCTTCCTTTTAAGGTGGACCTTGTTATGGTGCCATGCTACTCGAAGATAAAAAGAGCCTTTATTGTAAAGACACTAGGCCCTACGGATCAAAGAAGCTGTTATTATTCTTGATATGAAACTGAGCGATAGTTTCTCAGGTTTTTACAAATAATTATAATTCTAAGTCTTTGAAACTATAATTCTTCCTGTGGCCATTATGTCATTTTTAAACAGACAGCATGCACACTGATCCTTATATTTGATGAACACATCTATTTATCAAATCTGTTTTCTTGGACTTTTAGATTTGAATTATAATGGTCATTATTTCGTTTTTTTTTCTTTGTTCATCATATTTGTTCAAAGACCATTTTGAAAATGAAAAGTCAGTTGTTATTTTTGTTTTGTTTTGGGTGTGGATGCACATCAGCTCTAGTCTTTATTGTTTCAAAGTGCACTGATTGAATCTAGCTCAGTTTTTAGTCTTTTGTTTTTTGTTGTTTTTTTTTCTTCAGATATATTATTTAAAAAGATTACATTTGCTGTGATTATTTGTGTAAGTTGTTTTCCTAATCCATTTTAGCAGATACAAACTTCCCTCTTGGCAGCGTTAGTCATCATGCATTAGTAACACAATAAAAAGGGGAGCTATGAGAACTCCTCAGGGATCAGTGTTCGGACCTTTCATGTTCCCTTTCTGTATGTTGTACAATATTTGTGCTGTTTTACATGTTGCAAGTTGTTTTATTTGCATATAATTTTCATTTCACTTTTAATGAAAGGCTCTTCTTCTCTTCTTACATGCGCTTGACTAAACCTGAAGATTACCAAAATCCTTTTAAGATCATCAATAAGCAATAGCATTGGTGTAATTGGTTTTGTGACATTAAGTTCCTTTCTTTTTTTTTGCTTTGAATGGAACTTACCAATATCCCAGATCTGCCGTGCGTCATGACCTCCTGAAATGTTCATGTCAATTACTTTTTAAAACAGATTTTTTTGTCTTTGCAAAAGAGAATGGCAGTTCTCCACAGTACAGGTAAACACGTACTTCATTTTTATCAAATGTTGTGACATACAGGTAAAATCCACTGTACCAGGTGATCTATTCCCACCTTTTATCCCCTTCATGTAGTCACAGTTTAATTTTTGTTAATAGACCAAGTAACCATGTACGTATAATGTGAAATGCAACTTGCATAACTTTACAACTCTGTAAAGGCTGATCTATCTTCCAGCAGCTCAATGTTTTAATTAACTCAAGACAGTTTTAATTTATTCCATGTTATCCCCTGTGCCTCGATGCTAAATAGCAAATAAAGTTTGCAAACAGGAGATTTTAGGAGATTCGAAACCCAGTAGGGAACCAGAACTAAAATACTCTAACTTGTTAAAACCCTGCAGAGCTCTTCATTTGGCTTTTACCCTTCAGGGATCGCCACTGCAGATCATCTATTTCCATCTTACCCTGTCTTCTGCATCTTCCTCTGTTATCCCAACTAACTGCATATCATCTTTCACCTCATCCAGTTTTCCTCTGCCTGGTACGGTCGGTGCATCTGCAGCACGCTTCTTTCACAGTATCCACTGTCCACTTGGGCAGGTGCTCTGGTGTGATGGTTTTTGTTACTTATCCATCACTGTCACCCGCAAAGAAAACTTTAGCATCTTCATCTCTGCCTCCTCCAGTTCTGCTTCCTGCCTCTTTGTCACTGTCCCCATCTCCTAACCACACAGATGGGCTGGTGTCACCGCCACCTCGTAGGTCTCTCCCTTCACGCTCACTGCCACTCTTCTGTCACAAACACCTCCTGACACTCTTCTTCAAGCGCTCTGTCTTGCACTTCTTTCTTTTCTTCACCTCTTTTTTTCACACTCCCCATTGCTCTGAACAGTTGAGCACAAATATGCAGCTTAATACAAAAATAAATAGACTTGATTTTCAGATTATAACATCAAGTCAGTTCAGCTTCTATGATAACAGATAATATTTATTGAATAATGATTTTGCTTTCCACTTAACACTGATATTGCATTACATGTTCAAGAGTTTATAAAACATTAAAGGTATAGTCTGTAATTGTATTCAAAAACATTTATTGTTATACTGGGTGAAATGGTCCTTCCATCCTGAGAGTAGCCAGTGAATAATGGGTTCAGAAAAAGGAAAGAAAAAATCTGACCTCTCTGACAGCTTTAATCCTGTAAAAACTCTGACCAATCTGTTTTTTGCGGTCCGAATGGCACGGATTGGTCAGAGGACCAGAGGATTGGCAGAGGGTAAAGAACCAATCAGATGCCTTCATTTTAAGTCCCGCCCACGCCCCCCTCTGTCCCATGCGCGCACTCGTCACGTCGAAAATCTTGCCGGAAAACTTCACACACTCGAGTCACGTTTGCTGAAGAATGGCGCAGAAAACAAGAAACGAGGGCGCGAGGACGTGAGGGCGGAGAGCGTCGGTGCGGGAGCGGGTGGCGGTGCGCTGCGGTGCTGTGGAGGCTCTGGAGCCACGGCTACGCCGTAGGGTACGCCGTAGGGTACGCAGCGACGCGCACCATGTGTGTGCTCTGTCTGCTGTTCTGATCTTCTCTGTTGTCTCATTTTGCTGGGACGTCCCTCCACCGAGACACAACTTTTGCGGTATGCGTTCATTGTTGTGTCTAAAAATGATGCGCAGTGCCGACCCAATCAGAAACGGTACAGATATTCTGTGATATTTTTTTATATTTATAAAAAAATAAAATTCTAAAAAAATAAAGGATCCCCATAACTTTGACTGGGTGGGCAGGATGCACGTTTGGGTGGGCACAGCCCCCCCCTGCCCCCCCTAAAACCGGCCTCGCTTACAGGTGAATGAGACATGGGGTAGTTTTGTTGAAAATGTGCTGTCCAAAGTGTCCTGGAAAACTCGACTCCTGCAAATGCGCGTTCCCCAAAGTTTTTGGGGGCGTGGCTTTGGACGGAGCGCTGATGGGAGGGGGAGGAGGGGGCGGGGCTTAAAGGAGGTGCCACTTTCAAATCTTGCTAGCTCTCCAACATTACTGACTATACCTTTAATCAGTAAATATTTTCTATAATTCAATTAGTCATCCTCTGATGTGACATTTTAGCATTCCTAAATTCATAAATTCATAAATTTGTGGAGCTGTATATTTGAAGTCTTCTTCTGTTCTACCTGCTTTCATTTCATTTACATGCATGTATTCTGCCTTGATTAAACTTGCTGACATTCCCTTTCTCTTGAGGTTTTCCTCCACCTTCTCAAAGTCATCTGCAAACATAATTCATGAAGACTCCTGTCTGACCTCGTCTGTCAACCTCTCCATCACCACGGCAAACGGGAAGGGACTCAGCCGATCCTTGATGCAGTCCAACTTCTACCTGAAACCACTCTGTTACGCCTACAATACACCTCACCGCCGACACGCTGTCCTCATATGTGTCCTGTACCAGTCTTATATGCTTATCTGCTGCTCCAGACATCCTCACGCAATACCACACGTCCTCCCTCAACACTCTCTAATACACCTTCTCTAAATCTACACAGTCTTCTGTGTACTTTTAACCATACTGCTGTGTAGCTCTGACATAGCAACAGAGCAAATAAAGCATATCTTAAGTAACTTGGAGCTGATGGATGTTCAGCAACAGCAATTCTTACTGACATTGCAGCAATCTGTCTTTGAAACCCCCCCCCTCCCGCTACAGACCTTTTCGTCTCTTTAAAATGGCTCTTATTTCAGCCTTTACATGTGCTTCACCTCCCATCCCTCTTTGTCTCCATCATTCTCTTCATTCATTAGCTCTACACACCACTCTTTCCATCTTGGCCTCACACTTACTTCAGTAGAAAACACATTTCCATCAAAGCACTACAGACTGATTTATGTTGCTCTGGGCTGAATAAATGGCCAACAAATGGATTATTAGTAAGAGAACATTAATTAGTGTATAATTAAACATTCATATATTTCCATCATGCATTTACAAATGTGCCAGTGTTTAAATCAGGTAAGAATTGAAAATAAATGAAATGATTGAATCTTGTCTCATTGGAAACATGTTTTTATTTGGACAAAGGTGCACAAAACACTACATAACAACACAACTACAAAGATTTTAGACGGATAAAATTTACAGAAACAGAGGTGTGGGAGTGATAAGACTGGAAATGTTCTGTTAAGCTCTGAAACCCGGCTGGTGAAACATCTGATTAGGTGGACTGGCAACACGCTGGCAACATGAGAGGATTTGTGAATTAACCCTTTAAAGCCTGACATAAAATAATACACAACATACTAAATGCCATTTTTGAAGCATTTATTATATATTGAAATTTAAAACATCAGTGTATCATTATGAATGCAATGTGTTTTTTTATTGTATGTTTGTTTTATACTTTTTTATTGTAAAAAAAAAAGTATAGTGTTGCAGAGGACTCAGAAATACACAGATCAAATATGACGGTTTTGAAATTGGAGAGTTAAAGATGGTTTAGGAGTTTATCGGAGAGGACTACTGCAGTGGCTGAAAGGAATTTAAGAACATTTCTTAATTTATAAAAGCATGAATTTGGGGATTTCAGTTGTCAGAAGTTCAGGAAGTTGATTTTGAAAAGAAATGTGAAGTTCCAAACAAGTCACGTGTAAAGTTTTCCTGCATTCTGATATATCAAATATGAAATTCTTCTGGAAAGCATCTTCACTACATAAGAGAGGGAACCATTCAGCTTATCATCTCATAAATAGAACTCTTTGATGTCATAGAGGTCCATTATGGAGTACAAAACAGTCGGTATGTACACATTTTAGAGCAACAATTTTAGAGCCATCCAGGCCTTTTATTTTAATTTTAAGAGCCTTGCTTACTTCAGCAAGTCACGGTCAATGCATACTACTAAAATATGTCTCAACATGGTATAAACGCATTTAAGTTACTGCATAATAGGGATGGGCGATATTTTACCGTTCACGATATACCGTCAAACAAATTCCCCACGGTAAGAATTTGTCATCTCCCAGTAAAAATGATAAATTCCTGTTGATGATGTTTTTGTGTAAAACTGATTTATGGTTCTGTGTTAAATCCACGCACAACGTACGTGAAGGAAGGAAGGAAGGAAGGAAGGAAGGAAGGAAGGAAGGAAGGAAGGAAGGAAGGAAGGAAGGAAGGAAGGAAGGAAGGAAGGAAGGAAGGAAGGAAGGAAGGAAGGAAGGAAGGAATTAGTCAAAAAGAAAGAAAGAAATTAGTCAGAAAGAAAGAAATTAGTCAGAAAGAAAGAAAGAAATGAGCCAGAAATAAGGAAATGAGCAAGAAAGAAAGAAAGAAAGAAAGAAAGAAAGAAAGAAAGAAAGAAATGAGTCTGAAAGAAAGAAAGAAAGAAAGAAAGAAAGAAAGAAAGAAAGAAAGAAAGAAATGAGTCTGAAAGAAAGAAAGAAAGAAAGAAAGAAAGAAATTAGTCAAAAAGAAAGAAAGAAAGAAAGAAATGAGCCAGAAAGAAAGAAAGAAAGAAAGAAAGAAATGAGCCTGAAAGAAAGAAAGAAAGAAAGAAAGAAAGAAAGAAATTAGTCAAAAAGAAAGAAAGAAAGAAAGAAATGAGCCAGAAAGAAAGAAAGAAAGAAAGAAAGAAAGAAAGAAAGAAAGAAAGAAAGAAAGAAAGAAAGAAAGAAAGAGAAAGAAAGAAAGAAAGAAAGAAAGAAAGAAAGAAAGAAAGAAAGAAAGAAAGAAAGAAAGAAAGAAAGAAAGAAAGAAAGAAAGAAAGAGAAAAATTCCCGTTGATGTAACAAACATGGCGGATCTGAGTCATTCCAGTTTTGCAGTACAGGTGTAACTAATTTAATTGTTTTTTATTAATTCAATTTAATTGGTGTAGTTTAGTAGTATTTAGTATCTTTTAGAGCAGTGTTTTGGCTCCAAAGACTGAATGTGGTGATAGATTTATAGTTACAAAGGTGGAGTTGAATTGGTATTTTTTTATCGTTATCGGGATAAATGCCAGAAATGATCGTGATACATCTTTTAGTCCATACCGCCCATCCCTACTGCATAACTGAGTATGGCCTATGATGAGGGAGACCTTCAACTGCTGAGGTTGAAGCATTGTCCTGCATAAAAAGTAACGGCCTTCTGGAAAGGATACACACTCTTTCCTGAACCACTGCTTAAATAAAGTGCCTTCTAAAAACTGGCAGGAGGTTTGGAATTGATTTAAAGCCCATCTTCAGGCTGAAAAGGTCCAACTAGCTCATCCATAATAATGCCAGCCCATACCAGTACTCCACCTCCCAACATGCTGTCATCTCATTGGAAGCTCTGTGGAGCTCTGTGCCGGTGACTGAACTAGCCGCGGGTCCGTCCATCTGCTCCATCAAGAGTCACTCTCATCTCAGCAGTGCTAAAAACTTTAGAAAAATCTGTCTTCACTTATTTCTTGTCCCAGAAATGTTTTGATGGTTCTGTAATCACACCCCCATATCCAGTACTCGAGTTGTAAAAAAAAAAATCAGGGGGGATGGTGGATTTTATCAAATGGGGACAGATAATTTGTGCTGATTACAAATAATATAATATATTACAAATAATAGCAGTGACCAAAACACCTGCAGAAATACTGCAGGAATGACATAGCAGCAGTTAAATGCAGCCTTCTGTAAGCTTTAAATATCCACTGGGCTTACATCAAATACATCAAAACACAACAATTAAAAACAGTTTTCTGAACTTATCAATATGACTCTGTCCTTCACAGGATGAGTAAAATGGATCACTGCAAAAACTCACAATCTTAACAAGAATATTTGTCTTATTTCTAGTTAAAATGTCTCATTTTAGTAAAAAAAATCTCATTACACTTAAAACAAGACTCATCACTGGAAAAAACAACAATTTTCTCCTGTTTCAAGTAGATTTTCACTTGAAATAAGTAGAAAAATCTGCCAATGGAACAAGATTTTTTTGCTTGTAATGAGAAGATAAATCTTGTCCCACTGGCAGATTTTTCTACTTATTTCAAGTGAAAATTTACTTGAAACAGGTGAAAATTGTCAAATAAGTTATTTTTCTGGTGTTATTTTTCTGGTGATGACTCTAAATGTTGAAATAGCAGTAAAAGTGGCAGTTTTACAGGGGGGATGATTTGGACCGTTTTTATTTCAGGAGGGATGCCATCCCCCCTCACCCCCCCTCAACTCCAGTACTGCCCATATCTACATCCCTCTGAAAGCATTTTTTTTTAAAACTGTTTCAGAATCAGTTTAATCTTTTCTTTGGTCGATTTTGTCTAAGGAAAAGAAGTTGCCTAATAATTATGCACACTCTGACAGCTTAAGCCACACCCTCCCTCCAATATACATCACCTAATATGCTTTAATCCAATGAACATTCAAGTTTATACAGTTTACAGCTGGAGAATATGCATAGAAAGGATGATATGGTCAAAATACTCACTTGCTTAATAATTGTGCACACATTGTAAACGAAAGGGTTTGAATTATCTGAAAGATGCTTTTTTTAATTATTGATGCTTTTATACCGTTTGTTATTTATGGAGCCAAATCAAGGCCAAAAGTTTTGCTAATTTGAAAATTTTTTTTTTTTCAGTATCAGATCTTTTTTTCAGTTTCAGAACTTTTTATTTCAGTTTCAAATCTTTTTTTCAGTGTTGAATCATACTTCTACTGATAACTTCGGCAAAAAATTTGAAACTGAAAAAAAAGAAGTGAAACTGAAAAAAAAAGATGTGAAACTGAGGGAAAAAAAATCTGAAACTGAAAAAAAGATCTGATACTGAAAAAAAATTTAAACTAAAAAATAATTTTCAGGTTCAAATTTTATTTTCAAATTAGCAAAACTTTTGGCCTTGATTTGGCTCCATAGTTATTGTAAATGAGAGTTATTATACTTTAGGAACACACAGAAACCTCTCTCACTTTATAAACTAATACAATGTCAGCTTGCCATTAAGTCATCAGCTACATTACTGTTTGCATGTGACAATCCATCTGATGGCTTTAGAAGTGAGTAATGTGTTGTGGAGTTTGAAAAGTAGGCCAGTGTTTACATAGATCACCGTAATGAGAGTCAGCTGTGTTGACACTTTTTATGTTTTCAATCCACTGGGCATGAAATCTTATTGAAACAAAATCATTGAGCTCATTACATCATCCTCAGAAATACTACAATTGAGCCGAAGACGAAAGTAAAAAGGGATGGAGATGCTGCTCTAGTTCACTCGGCGGTCACATGGCCTTCAAAGGTTTCTTTGACTTCTGTCAGTGAGCTCAGAGACGGCAGCTGTGCAGGGAAAGCTTTTACATTTGAATAAATGAACATTTAGGGAGTTGTTTTTATTTTATTTTTTTTCAGAAAGTCGACGGTTTGTTTTGGGAATGTGATCTTTTAATAAGTTTCTGGAAATCAATTCATTCCTTCACACAATCAGTATTAGAAATTAATTTTGAGTTAAGCTCCAATTTGTATTTATTAAATGATACACTGGATCTTCAATTAGACCGGAAAAAAAGCAGGATATTAATTATGATCACATACTTCGCTAAGAAATGCATACTTTTTTTTTGGAAAGATGATTCCCCTCCAACTTTCAAGTTTTTTTTGGATCAAATTTCAGTTTTTTTTACCATTGGAAAAATTAACTTTGGAAAAATACAACCGTGGTCATATTTTTCAAGAATTTTGGTTTCCATTATTTTCAAAGCTGGAGAATTTTTCCAAAGGGGACCAATGAGTATCTCTATTTTCGAACTTGTGCCTTATATGTTTGTATGTATGTATGGATATATATATAAACAGTAGTTTGATATCGCTGTTGCTGCCATTATATATTTTTTTTTATTTATTTATGTATTTTTTTTATATTTATTTAATTTTGTTCTCCCTTAATGTATGTTTTTTTTTTTTTCCCCCTAGGGTAATTATGGGGAGGGTAGGAATGTGGGTAGAATAGAAATCGTGAATGTGAATTGTGAAAATTATTGTGAAATAAAAAGATATATATAAAAAAAAAAAGAAAGTCGACGGTTTTAACCTTACTATGATACGATAACTGCATGCCTTTTAAGTTTTTAGGCTTTCTGTTCATAAATACACTGTAGAATTGTTCTATGAGTTAAAGATTATTAATTATTCATAATTTACAAAACATTTTGGAAAATTAATTAAAAATGCATGCTTTGTTTTGTTTTGTTCTTTCTGTCAGCAGCAGTTACAACCATGACTCACTGCTCTCAGTGACTGATATGAGTTGAATACATACCAAACTGCGTCAGTTTGTGAGTTACAAGATGGATTTTTAGGAAACTTTCTTCCCTCCAGCTGTCCACTTTATGAGAGTCATGGCTGTAATTAGAGAAAGAATTTGTTAAATCAATTCTGAATCCCAGAGCGTCAGATAACAGGGTGTTTCGTTTTAATCAGTGTTGTGATTGACAAAATGCTGCGATATTTTACCGTCCACGTGTGGAGGGACGGGGGTTTGAGTCGTATATAAATCACATGCAATACAGGGCTTTCTTTTTATTTATTTTATTCCAGTGTGAGATTGATGTTTATTTGCTTTGCTTTTGCAGAAACTGGCAATCCAAACCTTTTGGTTTCCGCTAGAGAACTTGTTTGCTCCATGACAATGGAAACAAAGCTGAAAATGTGCAGACACTAGGGCTGGGCGGTATGGACTAAAAAATGTATCACGATAATTTCTGGCATTTATCCCAATAACGATAAAAATGACAATAAAAAAAATACCAATTCAACTCCATCTTTGTAACTATAAATCTATCTCGCTCTCAGATCAGCCATGTTTGTTACACAAAAACGTATCAACGGGAATTTATCTTTCTTTCTTTCTTTCTTTCTTTCTTTCTTGCTCATTTCCTTATTTCTGGCTCATTTCTTTCTTTCTTTCTTTCTTTCTTTTTGGCTCCTTTCTTTCTTTCTTTCTTTCTTTCTTTCTTTCTTTCTTTCTTTCTTTCTTTCTTTCTTTCTTTTTGACTAATTTCTTTCTTTCTTTTTGACTAATTTCTTTCTTTCTTTCTGGCTCATTTCTTTCTTTCTTTCTTTCTTTCTTTTTGACTAATTTCTTTCTTTCTTTCTTTCTTTCTTTTTGACTAATTTCTTTCTTTCTTTCTTTCTTTCTTTCTTTTTGACTAATTTCTTTCTTTCTTTCTTTCTTTCTTTCTTTCTTTTTGACTAATTTCTTTCTTTCTTTCTTTCTTTCTTTCTTTTTGACTAATTTCTTTCTTTCTTTCTTTCTTTCTTTCTTTTTGACTAATTTCTTTCTTTCTTTCTTTCTTTCTTTTTGGCTCATTTCTTTCTTTCTTTCTTTCTTTCTTTCTTTCTTTCTTTCTTTCTTTCTTTCTTTCTTTCTTTCTTTCTTTCTTTCTTTCTTTCTTTCTTTCTTTCTTTCTTTCTTTCTTTCTTTCTTTCTTTCTTTCTTTCTTTCTTTCTTTCTTTCTTTCTTTCTTCCTTCCTTCCTTCCTTCCTTCCTTCCTTCCTTCCTTCCTTCCTTCACGTACGTTGTGCGTGGATTTAACACAGAACCATAAATCAGTTTTACACAAAAACGTCATCAACGAGAATTTATCATTTTTACCGTGAGATACAAATTCTTACTGTGGGGAATTTTTTTGACGGTATATCGTGAACGGTAAAATATCACCCATTCCTAGCACACACACACACACACACACACACACACACACACACACACACACACACACACACACACACACACACACACACACACACACACACATAATCCCTGTCCTGAAGTGGGTGTCCTGCATTTTGTTGGAGTTTGAAAAAATAAACAGACCAACAACTACCGAAAAGAAAGTGAAAACTGGAGTGAGAATGCAAGGTAAAGCTGTCAGAAGGACTTTCCTTGATCAAAGTCAGGTTTGTATCATTTTTCTCCCCATGCTTAGGATACAGACTAGCTCAGCATCAAAATATATTTCGTATGCTGTTTCTTCTTTTACGTGTGGCTCATCATGGTTAAAATATCAACTATTATGCCTTGAGGCTAAAGCCAGCAAGCTTCAGCTCCACTTTTTAGGATATGACATATGGAGCTTATTATGGGATCTAATTTGATAGAAATATGAAGTCGAACTGTTGCTGCGCACCATGTGCCGAAGCTAATAAATAACGCTAATAATGCTTTCACAAATGATGGAAAATTGCTTTTGCATTTCATTTGATTTAATCTCTACAGCGCCATTAAAGTGGACAGAAGTGTTTCATAATTAACAGATAAATGTAATTGTAATTCTAGGCTACAATTACCAAGAAGACAAATGCTCACAGCAGTCATTGTAAGCAACTTTAGTCTCCAGCCATGCAGAGACACACCAGTCAGGTCTTGGAAATGAAGAGAGACTGGCTCTAAAACAATGTATAATGTAAATGAATAAGCATAAAACATGTAGGAAAGCAGGTATAGACAGATAATGAGCAGAAAGAAAGCAGAAAGCTGCAGGTTATGTTGTGATAAACTGCGGTGAAATCAAACCCATGAGAGAGAGGAGCTATAACATCAAACGAATCGCGGGCTGTTTTGCGCTGAAATATAATTTATGATGGCAAAACACCAAAGTTATGAGTATAGGTTTAAAATTGGGGTGAAGGAAGTGAAGTTAGTTTTTCTCTTGTTCTTCAACTCAGTGAATTTTCATTGCACTACTAATGTGTGACTCCATACTTCCCGGTAACAGTGACAGCACACTGGGTTTCACTGCAGGTCCCAGCAGACAACATTAATATTCATATCAATCTGCAAAACTCTGTGGATGATAAAGGTCCAGCTGTGTCCTCCACCTTTCTCTGGACGACTTCTTCAAGGGAAATACTCAGTACTCGAGTTTTAAAAAAAAATCAGGAGGGATGGTGGATTTTATCATATGGGGACAGATAATTTGTGCTGATTACAAATAATATAATATATTACAAATAATAGCAGTGACCAAAACACCTGCAGAAATACTGCAGGAATGACATAGCAGCAGTTAAATGCAGCCTTCTGTAAGCTTTAAATATCCACTGGGCTTACATCAAATACATCAAAACACAACAATAAAAAACACTTTTCTGAACTTATCAATATGACTCTGTCCTTCACAGGATAAGTAAAATGGATCACTGCAAAAACTCAAAATCTTAACAAGAATATTTGTCTTATTTCTAGTTAAAATGTCTCATTTTAGTAAAAAAAATGTTATTACACTTAAAACAAGACTCATCACTGGAAAAAACAACAATTTTCACCTGTTTCAAGTAGATTTTCACTTAAAATAAGTAGAAAAATCTGCCAGTGGAACAAGATTTTTTTGCTTGTAATGAGAAGATAAATCTTGTCCCACTGGCAGATTTTCCTACTTATTTCAAGTGAAAATTTACTTGAAACAGGTGAAAATTGTCAAATAAGTTATTTTTCTGGTGTTATTTTTCTGGTGATGACTCTAAATGTTGAAATAGCAGTAAAACCACATTCATTGATGAAATGACATAAGGGATGGAAAGGGGGGATGGCAGTTTTACAGGGGGGATGATTTGGACCGTTTTTATTTTAGGGTGGGGATGCCATCCCCCCTCATATCCCCTCGACTCCAGTACTGGAAATACTATACCAACAAAAACAGGTGTCTGTTAGGTTAAGGTTGCTTTTATTGTCCGCTGCATGAAGAAAGAAGGTCCTCGATGAATTCAAAGAAATGCACTCATTTAGATAAAGAGATTTTAAACATTAATTATACATAAGAGTTATCCCCACACTGCTTGATCTTTAAGCAGGTTATTTCCCTTTTAAGTAACAAATGTGATTGAACTTAAAGGCCTTTTCCAGGAGAAGAGTTTAAATTACATTTCATCAGTGGAAAGTTGTGTTTTCCAAAAGAAAGGGGGGGGGGGGGGGGGGGGGGCAATATCTCCATAATATAATTGAAGATCTTTGCAAGGGAGTAGCTGTCAGGGTCATACCCAAACATTACTTCTTCCCACCGCAGTCCAGAACGAGGCTGACTGCTGGAGCCGCACTTATCAGTTCATTAGGCTGGAAGCGGCTCGGCCATGCCCACATCACTGAATCTTCTGAACCATCTGCCAAAATAATGTCTGACACCGTGTGAAAATTAAGTAACTAATCATTGCCTCCCCTGCGATGTTTCACTACTCTCTGATCACCCACAGTGAACCATGTGCTTGAAACACTTGAGTGAACAGATAAATCTCACATGTGCGGGCGGACATGCTCCTCATCATCGTTCCTGAAAGACTACGGATTCACTCGGAACAAAAACTCCCTTCGGAACAGTAACTCACTCTCAGAGTGAAAGCTGAGAGATGTTTAATTTCGTTGCCTGGCATCCGCATCACTTATGTTGTTCCTTTGCAGAGACAGGATGAGTGATATGACAGTTTGACGGCTGTTGTGTCACCGATAATTGAGCCGTGAGGTCTGGGTTAAAAAGGTCTGTTAATAGACTCCAGGACGCACCTAAATTAATTACCATGGCTATCAAAAGCCACCATGGATCATATTTATGAGTGATTATGTCGACAACTATGAAAAGATTTAAAAAAATCTAAGCCAACGCAACCAAACCAACAAAGGAAGCAACACATCAAAACTGAAACCCTTTCAAAATAAAAGAGAAGTCCAAGCTGAGACCCTGCGTCCTTATGAGGACATAACATTTCTGCTGTTCTGCGCCATGATACTTCATTTGTATGAACATTGGCCCATTGTCCTCATCCGGGACCCCCGCCTGCACCATCTAGTGGTCTCATAATGAAATTACACTACGGTAATTTGGGAAAAAACAAGAAGGCTGAGATCTCAATGAAAGTCTTTTATGGCAGCTCCTGACAGAAATATGGACAAGGTAAAAATCCTAACCTAATTTTATGATTGAAACTAGTATATTTATGCACAATAACGTCTGCAGCTTCACATGGCATGCTTTTTTGATATATTTGAGTAATATTAGCAAGCTACAACGTCTGTAAACATGAAGTACTCGTTTGAGGACATCAGGTCTATCTTCACTGCAAACACGTACATTCTTTCCAAGAACATTTGTCTTTATTTCTTGCCCAAATGTCCAATTTCTAGTCAAAATAAGTCTCATTACACTTAAAATACTTGTTTTTAGATTTCCATTTGTTTAAAGCACATTTTCACTAGAAATAAGTAGAATAATCTGCCAGTGGAGCAAGTTTTATTTCCTTGTAATAGGAAATAAACAATTGAAAATGACATAAATATAAATGATATAGAGATATAACCTAATACCCAAGTTTTACTCTGTAGCACTTTATTTAATTCAAAATGCTGAGTATATTGCAAATAAAATCATATTTTTATTATTAGAACCTGACCAGGATGTGCACGGACGCGGGGCAGGACCAAGAAAGGGAAATAGAGTTGTGGTGGTTTTTGAGATAACTACTTATTGTAGAAAGCAAAAATTTCATTTTTAGGTTATTTGGGTCCTCCTGATCCAAAATAGGAAGGAAAAAATGTATATGCAAAAATAAACCCATTGTCCTCATGTGAGGCCATTGGATTTGACATAGTTCAACAGCACATAGAAAGCAAAAATTTAATTTAAACAAAAATTAGGTCCTACTGATCCCAAATAGTAAGGAGACATAAAAAATACACATCAAACAAAAGCCCGGGTCTCAGGAGGTTAAAAGGGCATATTTAAGATCAAAACTCCACAGTGGACGTTACAGGAAAAACCAAATAAACCCAAAATAGACCGTTTCTGATACTCTCAGAAAACCATCTCAGGCAAACTTTGGTTGCAAAAAAAAGCTACGAAGAAAGATATTGCCATGATTTTTTATGATGAATCATCTTTCATCTGCAACAGCCTAAAACCAAAGAAAATAACCTTTATGACATGTTTCAGGCCTCATCTGGGACATACCTCTAGTTTTATGATTGTTAAGTTGATGAATGAAAGAACAATTTGGACTTGTATGAGCAAATCTAAATAGCGTGTGATTACTTTGGCTGTTCTTTGTTTGCTTTGCTAATAATAGAAACAGGAGAAAGCTAGTCAACACCTCCTCCCAGCAATCACATATTCCTTCAAATACAATTGAAACATGTGGTTATGTTAAGTCTTTATTGCTACTTTAGTATAAAAGAGGCTGTATATTATTTAGGTGACATAAAATAACAGTGGCATTGGCGGGAGATAAATACAGCCCGGCTTAACAGAGATATTAAACACAATCACATACCATCACTTCTGATTTTTCT
This sequence comes from Cololabis saira, assembly GCF_033807715.1. Lineage (NCBI taxonomy): Eukaryota > Metazoa > Chordata > Actinopteri > Beloniformes > Belonidae > Cololabis > Cololabis saira. The sequence continues at coordinate 32,707,783 of NC_084606.1, forward strand.
CTTTCTATCTCTCAAAGCCGTAGCTCAGAGGTGGCACCAGAGGCTCTCCTGACTTTCATTCAGTCTGCATCACTGACCTATAAAGTCGTCTGACTCCATATCTGTTTCATATTGCTCTGCACCCTGACAGTTTATAAGGCACCCAGGTCCTAATGAGCCAGATCAAAAACAGCGTTACCTCCAGGGCCTTTCACTGTGGACCAGACGGTCCTTATCTTCTGAAGCGATCTCCTCTATACATATCCTCTCCAGGTTTGCCAGAGCTGTCCTGTGCATTCCAGCGAGAAGCACATAAGAGTCCTGCTGGTCATATGCTCCAATCTGAGACAGATTGATATACTTTTACTATAGGCTACATGCAGAGCCGTCTGGGATATTTGCGAGGCCCTGTGCGAAATGGCCGGGGGGGGCCCTTGTGCGTGAGCGTAGCGAGAGCGCGCAAAATTTTGGGGTTTTTCGGGTCGTATTGGGTGTCTAAATGCGCAATTTTAACTATCCAATTATCAAAATACTGGATACCTTCCCCTGCCTCATCATCATCTCTTGCCTCGACACGGGGCCCCACGGCTGCTTGGGACCCGGTCGGATCGGTGATTTTTGTAACAAATTTATCAAACGAGCCTTTCAGAGAGGCATTAAACTCTTCCATTTTCTTTAGTTTTTTTCTTTTTTCATCCCCTGATGGAAATTTCCTGATTCTGTCTCGTTCTCTCGACATTGTGTGACAGTTTGTTCCAACTCCACCGTCTGGATCAGAGCAGCTTGTGTCTGCGCTTGGTCTGATCAGTTGTATTGAATAACAGACACGCGCATCATTGCACATATATTTATTGATATGCACAGACTAGTACACATTTAGGTTTGTAATGGAACATGACTGTTGATATTTATAAGGGAAAAAACGAAAAAAAAACGAAAAAATTAAAAAAAAAAAAAAAAAAAAACGGCCCATAGCGCGAGGCCCCGTACGGTCGCACGGTTCGCACACCCCTTGCGGCGGCCCTGGCTACATGTTTGGGGGAAGAAGGCGGTCAGAAGGATCAAAATTAGTCCCACTGTTATATTATTAGGAGAATGAAAAAAGACCTGCCTGCACAGTTCAGATTATTCATGAAAAAAATTGGAAAGCTCTGCTAGTTTTGATTTATTATTATAATTTAAAAATATATATACTCCAGCGGAGAAGAGATATTACAGTTTTGGTTATTGCATCGAGATTGTAAGTTAGATAAAATCCAGGAGGATATAGGACATATTTTTGCAGATTGGATAGTGTATTGATGTTCATAAACAATTGGGTGGATGGGGATATTAAAGAAAGAAAAACGCTGAACTGCACACTACTAAGGGATATGTTTCTTCCCCATTATAAATGTGTTTTGTGAGCTCATGAAAAATCACATAGACCAAAGAAATAACACTGATAAATCCTACTTTAGCCTTATTCTCAGGGCTCAGGATGTGCAATCCTGTTGCATAGATGTGATCGTTCATATGAGGGTCATTGGCGTCTTTGGCAGGCTTATTATGGGTATTAAGGGTCCTTACTCTTACCAGGCCTGTCCAGTACACCCCAAGCCCAGATTTTAAGACGTAAAGACAAGTCCTCAAATTTGTATTTCATTTTGTGTAACATCACATGACGTTTTGGCATGAGATAATATCTATATTAGGTTCAAAATTGATTTAATTTCAAACTGCACGTTCACTTTCAACTCTTAATCGCCATCTAGTAAGAATTTAAGTAAATGCTATCGGGATGTTTTGCAGCTGTTGAAGAGCAGTGGAGTAAATTATCTCTTTAGCTGTGAGCAGGGAGCTTGATTTTTTTATTTTTTTGTCTTTGTTTTTTGTTTAATGACTCGAATGAACACCAGAGACTCAAGACTGGACTCAGACTCGACGTTTAGTGAGTCTACGACAGGGGTCGGCGACCCAAAATGTTGAAAGAAACATATTGGACTAAAAACACAAACAAAAAATATGTCTGGAGCCAAAAAAAAATGAAAAGTCTTGTATAAGCCTTAGAATGAAGGCAAATGGCGAAAGGCAAAATGTTGAGAAAAAAGTCGAAATATTGAGAAAAAAGTCAAAATGTCGAGAGAAAAAAGTCAAAATTTCGAGAAAAAGTCAAAATTTCGAGATTAATGTTGAAGTATAATTTCGAGAAAAAAGTCGAAATGTCGAAATGTCAAGAAAAAGGTTGAAATGTCGAGATTAACGTTGAAGTACAACCTCGAGAAAAAAGTCGAAATGTTGAGAAAAAAGTCGAAATGCCGAGAGAAAAAAGTCAAAATTTCGAGAAAAAGTCAAAATTTCGAGATTAATGTTGAAGTACAATTTCGAGAAAAAAGTCGAAATGTCGAGAAAAAAGTTGAAATGTCGAGAAAAAAAGTCAAAATGTCGAGAGAAAAGTCAAAATTTCGAGATTAATGTTGAATTACAATTTCAAGAAAAAAGTTGAAATGTCGAGAAAAAAGTCGAAATGTCGAGATTAAAAAGGAAAGGAAAAAGGAAGAAAAAAAGAGAAAAAAAGGGAAAAAAGAAAAAAAAAAGAAGAAAAAAAGGTCAAACATTTTTGAAAAAGCTCCAGGAGCCACTAGGGCGGCGCTAAAGAGCCGCATGCGGCTCTAGAGCCGCGGGTTGCCGACCCCTGGTCTACGACAACACTGACTCTTAAGTCCAGCTGTTATAGGTAGCATCTCACCTACAGAACCGCTACAGTGAGATTAAAAACAACTGATATGGGCGTGCTGAACAAAAATGACTATTATGGGATGATCAGTTAAGACAGCCTGTTGTCGTCATGTTAGTGAACGTTGTTCATTCAAGGGTGAAGCGTAAGCTGTTCCTCTGAAAAAGTTCTAGAGATCTTTTCGAAATTGTTCGACACTTCCAGGAAAGCAAACTTCACCTTCACCAACAAGGTAATTACAATTGAAGAAGAAATAAAGACTGTTTAGTGTAGCATTAAATGAGCCTTAGCCGATTTAAAATTCATGTCACAAGCTTTTTGAAGTAAGAGAAATATTCTGATGAAAACTCCTTCACAACAAATTTATTCCACGCACCTACCAGGCTGATGAGGAGGACACACTCAGTTGATTATTATTTGATTAGGCCTGTTATGAATCATCAAATATTGTGCACTGAATGCATTCAAACTTCTCTGATTTTAATTAAAATTAAACCCCCTAAGACCCTTTGGGCTTTAGGGATTTCATTCTCTTTTTGTTAATGCATTATTTCTTACATCTCCTGTAGCTCAAACCATTAGGTGTTGTGCACTTTTGCTTGAGCTGCTCGAACATATGTACCTGCACTTTAAAAACAGATAGTCTACGCCATGAATTTAAAAAAACCCTGCCCTTTGTGAGTTCATGTGAGATGGTCTAAAGCCTCAGAACTTTTTCTAGGCACCCCTAAGGGCAGACTCTCTAATTGAAGGAGAAAAGTAGAACAAGGGATAGGTAGGGAGTGCATTAGAGGCTGCGGCACTTCCTCTTCTTCAGCCAATCAAGTGCAGGATAAATGTCAAGTCACAGAAAGGCCAAGCTCAAAAATGAAGATCGTTGTTGACTCGCTGAAATGTCAGACAATATTGTGGCATTGTGAGGGGGGAAAAAAAACGATTCCAAATCAAACAATTAACTGCAACCCTGCTCCATCGAGATCAATCTCTTGTGGTATTTGAAGAAGTAAATGTGCATATATTTCTCTAAAGCGACCAGTGCATGACCAAATAGGCCTGGGATAGACTCGCCGCACAAAAATAGTTTTCTGAAACCTTTTCAACACAATCTTTTTTTTTTTAAGGTATAAAAATATCTATATGAACTTTTATAGGGTATAGGTGATGGTCTGGCTTTAAGCCCCAGCTTATTTCAGTTAAAGTAAAAATCGAATCACATTAAACCATATTCATATATATAACTTTTTGTACTATAAAATGTAACACAAAGTGCTTAAAAGTAAAAACATAGTCAATACCAGCCGTCCACGCCCTTTCCCACCAACACTAATCCCTATTGATGATAGACATGATCAGAGGTAAACATAAATAATAACAAATATCGACCAATCAGAATAGAGGACGGGGCTAATTTGCACCTATTAAGGTGAAGGAGTCAAAACCGAGTCCGATGACACCACCCACGAATCTTTACGTCAAACCAATCAAAGGTTATGGCAGAAAGTAGGAACTATCAAATATGAACCAATCAGATGAAGGGGGGCGCGCTTTTTGGCATCTATCATCGCCACGGTAACGCTTTTGACTGAGAAAATTAATGCCCATCGTTGCAGGATGGAGACGCACATTTTGATGTATAACACACCTGGGTGCACGTTACGGTTCGGGCCGTATTAACGGCCGAAGAAATGGCATTAAATTACACGATTCATTGAAAATGGCCGACTTCCTGTTCGGTTTCGGTCATGGCGCCAAGACACTTTTCTTTAAGTTGCGACATGATACAGGTGTGTACCGATTTTCGTGCATGTACATACGTCAAACCGTATTGTGGGGCTTGAGGCACAAAGTTTTCTAGGGGGCGCTGTTGAGCCATTAGGCCACGCCCATTAATGCAAACCATGAAATATCAAATTATTCGCCAGGCCTGGCTTGGTGCAAAATTTGGTGACTTTTGGGGCACGTTTAGGGGGAAAAAAGGCCCTACTTTCGTTGGAAGAAAAACGAGAGAAAAAATTCCTACAGATATAATAGGGCAGGGGTTGGCAACCCGCGGCTCTAGAGCCGCATGCGGTTCGTTAGCGCCACCCTAGTGGCTCCCTGGAGCTTTTTCAAAAATGTTTGACCTTTGTTTCTTGTTTTTTTCTTGTTTTTTTCCCTTTTTTTCCTCTTTTTTTCTTCCTTTTTCCTTTCCTTTTTAATCTCGACATTTCGACTTTTTTCTTGACATTTCGCCTTTTGCCATTTGCCTTCATTCTAAGGCTTATGCAAGACTTTTCATTTTTTGGCGGCTCCAGACATATTTGTTTTTTGTGTTTTTGGTCCAATATGGCTCTTTCAACATTTTGGGTTGCCGACCCCTGCAATAGGGCCTTCGCACTGTCAGTGCTCGAGCTCTAATAATAATAATGAGGGCACAAAGGAACCAGTGAGGGGACACTATCACAACATCACAAGGAGCTGTGTAGATCGGTAGGCGGCTTCTAGGTGGCCCAGCGCTGACATCAAACATTCATTTCAATCCTTAATGGATGTGTGGCTGGCAGTCTCCCAGGGATGTCCACTCTGTGATGGGGGTAAATGCAGAGACGAGTCCCTGTTGTGGTTACCAAAACTGTTGTGGAAAGAAATATCTCCCTCCATATAAATACATCTTCACCACTAGACTACAATATCTGAGGAAGACTGAAATAATATACCAACACTTAAGATTAAATAAAGACTTGGCAATGGCTTAACTTAATGAATTCTAATTATCTTTAATTACCAAACGTACATCTCTGAAGGGTTGATGAAGAGTGACACAGACAGTCGCTAGTGCAGCAGTCTTACCAGAACAGGCTGGTTTTAGACTAAGGCCCAAATCCACAAAAGGATTGCGCGGCTTCTGCGGCCGCTAAACCGGTGCAAATGAGACAAAAAGAGAGCGTCTAATTCACAAAGCACCCACAAAGGGCGAATTGCACCACAAACTGCGCTGCCAAGCAAATAGTGTCATGGTGCGCCTGTGCCATTTGCATGCATGTAAATTAGGTAATATTCATACATTCGGCGCAAAATTGCCCCCTTTCTATGCAAATAAGCCTCATTGCAAAAACCGTCTAATTCACAAAAATAGTGGAGCAAATACCGTCTTTTCGAAGCGTGTATTAACTGCGCGCAAACTCACTCCTCCCTCCCCCTCTGTCTCTGTTTCTCTCTCTCTTCAATATCATTCAAGCCTGTGTGATACTGAATGATATTAAGGGTGAAATCTATAGTCAGACATGACTGTACACAGTCAGATCAAGTGGGGTTGTGGACTTATCTTGGATTTAAAAATAAAATTAAAGCTGCAAGCAGCAATGAACGGGCCCTCGCACTCACGGCCACCGCCCCCCATAAGTATCAGAAATGACACCACCCACGACTTCCTATGTCAATCCATTGAAAAGTTATAGCAGAAAAAAGGGACAACCAATCAGAAGAAGGGGCGGGGCTAATTCAAGCCAATGAAGGTCAAGGACTCCATACAGAATCTGATGACACCACCCACGACTCTCTATGTCAAACCATTCCAAAGTTATAGCAGAAAATCGGGACAACCAATCAGAAGAAGGGGCGGGGCTAATTAAGGCCAACGAAGCTTAAGGACTCATTACAGAGTCCCATGACACCACCCATGACTTCCTATGTCAAACCATTCAAAAGTTATAGCAGAAAAAAGGGACAACCAATCAGAAGAAGGGGCGGGGCTAATTAAGGCCAACGAAGCTTAAGGACTCATTGCAGAGTCCCATGACACCACCCACAACTCTCTATGTCAAACCATTCAAAAGTTATGGCAGAGAAAAGTATTCTAGGGGGCGCTGTTGAGCCGTTAGGCCACGCCCATTAATGCAAACCATGAAATATCAAATGTATCGCCAAGTCTGGCTTGCATGCAAAATTTGGTGACTTTTGGAGAACTATCAAATATGGACCAATCACATGAAGGGGGGGCGCGCCTTTTGGCGTCTAGCGTCGCCACGGTAACACTTTTGAAAGAGAAAAGTAATGCGTGGTGTCGCAGGATGTAGACGCACATTTTGATGTATAACACACCTGGGGGCACGTTACGGTTCGGGCTGAATTAACTGCCGAAGGAATGGCATAAATTTCGCCAAAATGACACAATGTATTCAAAATGGCCGACATCCAGTTCGGTTTCGGCCATGGCTCCAAGAGACTTTTTCTTTAAGTTGTGCCATGATACAGGTGTGTAGCGATTTTCGTGCATGTACGTCAAACCGTATTGTAGGGCTTGAGGCACAAAGTTTTCCGGGGGGCGCTGTTGAGCCATTTTGCCACGCCCATTAATGCAAACCATGAAATATCAAATTTATCGCCAGGCCTGGCTTGCATGCCAAATTTGGTGCCTTTTGGGGAACTATCAAATATGGACCAATCAGATGAAGGGGGGATGCGCTTGTTGGCGTCTAGCGTCGCCACGGTAACACTTTTGAAAGAGAAAAGTAATGCGTGTAGTCGCAGGATGTAGACGCACATTTTGATGTATAACACATCTGGGTTCACGATACGGTTCGGGCTGAATTAACTCTCGAAGGAATGGCATATATTGCTCCAAAATTACGCAATTAATTCAGAATGTTCAAAATGGCCGACTTCCTGTTCGGTTTCGGCCATGGCGCCAAGAGACTTTTCTTTTAGTTGCGACATGATACAGGTGTGTACCGATTTTCGTTCATGTACGTCAAACCGTATTATGGGGCTTGAGGCACAAAGTTTTTTCTGTCGAACCAATCAGATGAAGGGTGGGCGCGCTTTTTGGCGTCTAGCGTCTCCACGGTAACGCTTTTGAAAGAGAAAAGTAATGCGTGGTGTCGCACGATGGAGACGCACATTTTGATGTATAACACACCTGGGTGCACGTTACGGTTCGGGCTGAATTAACTGCCAAAGGAATGGCATACATTTCGCCAAAATGACACGTTTAATTCAAAATGGCCGACATCCTGTTCGGTTTCGGGCATGACCCCAAGAGACTTTTGTTTAAGTTGTGCCATGATACAGGTGTGTACCGATTTTCGTGCATGTACGACAAACCATATTGTGGGGCTTGAGGCACAAAGTTTTCAAGGGGGCGCTGTTGAGCCATTTTGCCACGCCCATTAATGCAAACCATTAAATATCAAATTTTTCGCCAGGCCTGGCTTGCATGCAAAATTTGGTGACTTTTTGGGGACGTTTAGGGGGGCAAAAAGGCCCTCCTTTCGTCAGAAGAAAAAGAAGAAAGAAAGAAAAAATTCCTACAGATACAATAGGGCCTTCGCACTGCAAGTGCTCGGGCCCTAAATAACAGGACGGAGCTCAGGATTCATCCATACATAAGGGGCTGCTTTATTACAAACAATTCCACCATATAAACATATAAATCTAGAATGTGTGTGTTAAGACAAGGGACAATTGCACTCAGCTGCAAAACTTTATGGGCGTGTTTGCGCCGGCATATCATTAGAGCAAAATCTTTTGTGAATAGGACCTTAAAGCGGGGCAAATTGCGGGCGCAAATGCGGCGCAATTCACAGCGCTATTTGCGGGCGCAATCTATTCTTTGTGGATTTGGCCCTAAGTAACTTCTTTGCAACTGTGTAAAACAGCTGAACCCATGTGCATAGACACAATACCGGTCTGGACTGAGCGTACGCACAAGAACTTATGAAGGAAACAAATTCTTCATCAAACAAATTAATCTGTGTATCTCATTCAGTCCATGAAGCAGCTAAACAAACATCAGGATGTCACAGATTCCAGGATAACTGTTTTCTTTTGAGATGGTATCTTTGATGATATGCTGGTTGCAACTTAACTCGTAGATTCAAATACAAAAGCCTTTTCATTCTTTTCATCCCCTCATCAGTAATGTGACTATACACACATTCCAAATATGCAATATGATCGCATTATTTCAACAGCCTCAGATAAAGCGCAAAGACAGATATGCATCGTTTCCTGTGAGTGCTCTCGTGCATTTCAACCCTTCCCATGAACATGAAAACAACTTTGAGTGTTAATTAAATGCTTGAAATTCTATCGCTGATCAAATAATCGTGTTTACAACAGAGTATGAAAAAGGTGAAGGACAAACAAAAGATGAAAACATTTGCATGTGATACCGGTTATCAGTGCAACGATGCATTTAAAGACAAATATCTTGTTATGTACGAGGGCGGTACAAATCACACAGTTCTTTTCTGTGCTCATATTTCTCCATCTCATTGTCTACCAGCTCAAGTGCCTGTCAGACTTGTCATTGTAGTCAGTGTAATGTTAAAGTTTTGAACATTTTCATGCAGGTAACAAATTCTGCATCAAAAGTAATACTCGCTCGCTTTGTCGCCTGCCCTTGTGGGAAAGTCGTATTTAGGAGCATTAAAGTCTTTACATTGCCAGTCTAAATCTCCTTTTTCTCTTATCTGAATCTCATATCTGATCTGTGTGTCCTTCACTGACGTCCCTGAATTCCCATGGTAACTATGGTAACCCACATGCATAGCACAGATGTAAATAAAGGGTGGGGAACTGGCTTTGCTACTGTCACAAAGGAGAAAACAGCAGAGACGCAGGACTTTTCTGGCGTACTGCTTTATTTTTGGGCCCCCGTGTGGGAGCAGCAGGGTGAACGGTCCAGGCAGGTCACATGACAGTGTAGATAACACTGCTGTAATCTAGTGAAGGGCCAACACTTTGTTACTGGACTTAAAAGGGAACATTTCACTCTTTTTTGATGACATTTACTAGATAAAAAGCTTACTTTTATTCTGCTGCATTTTCCTAGACCACCTTTGTTACTTGTTCCTATAGATCTGGGGTCGGCAACACGAGGCTCTAGTGCCGCATGCGGCTCTTTAGCGCCGCCCTAGTGGCTCCTGGAGCTTTTTCAAAAATGTTAGACCTTTTTTTTCCTTTTTTTCTTCTTTTTTTCTTCTTTTTTTTTCTTCTGTTTTTCTTTTTTTTCTTCTTTTTTCATTTTTTTCTTCTTTCTTTTTCCTTTCTTTTTTAATGTCGACATTTCGACTTTTTTCTCGAAATTTTGACTTTTTTCTCAACATTTCGACTTTTTTCTCAATATTTTGACTATTTTCACAAAATTTGGACTATTTCCTCAACATTTCGACTTTTTTCTCAAGATTGTACTTCAACATTAATCTCGACATTTCGACTTTTTTCTTGACATTTTGACTTTTTTCTCGATATTTCGACTTTTGTCATTTGCCTTCATTCTAAGGCTTATACAAGACTTTTCATTTTTTGCGGCTCCAGAAATATTTATTTTTTGTGTTTTTGGTCCAATATGGCTCTTTCAACATTTTGGGTTGCCGACCCCTGCTCTAGATCAAGCTTCGAGAGAGCATATTGGGGTAAATCTATCGATTGATTTAGAACAAATAAATTCACGCTGTGTGTAGTGTATTTGGTGTATTAGTTGGTGTCTGCAATTGTTGTTGAAGACCAAGACTAAAGAAGAAAAGGAGTCCTGCATGTCCAGCCGTGTCTCACTGGCAATCATTGATCACATCCTGGTCGTGGAAGCAGCTGGAACCACATTTCTATCTCCGTTACTAGTCAGGACCGTGCTGATGACAGCAGTGGTGAACTAATATGCTCTTACTGTCAGGACTGGTGTGGTGAGGACCCAGATGCAGGAGAGCAAAGGCAGGAGTTCAACAAAAAAGGGTTTATTCCAAAGAAAAGGCAAGGACCAAAAACCAAAGCGCTGCTTAGCAGGATCAAAAACACACAGAATCAGGGATAAAAAAAAAAAAACTGGAGCAAAACAGGCCACATGGATGAAAGCACAGTACGGAACCGCAAGGAACAAGGGAATGACAAGACCAGATATACACAGGGGATAACGAGACACAGGTGCAGACAATCAGGGAAGATGGGACACAGGCGGGGCAAAACAGAAACAAACTGGGGGGAATGTCAAACCCTGACACTTACTAACGTTAAAACGGCTCACATTTCTAAAATATAGTATAACTTTCAATTCATAACTACATTTAATCCCAGAACATTACCTTTGATACATCAGTAAAACAAATGTCAGCTACTTTAAAGGAGCCGTCTGTAAGAAATGTCCAAAACTGGTACTGCAGTCACTTTCAAAATATTGTTGAGCGGCGTGTACCCTCCCCCTCCTCCCCCGACCAGAGGTTGCCAGGTAGGCTGCAGAATGCAGCAGGAACGTAGGCTGCCATGGCAAGCGACGAGTCCTACACAGTTAGTTTATTTTCTGTATTTAATGCTTTATGAAAGATCTTTTGCGAAGTAATAATGTCGTTTTTGGAAAGCTAGACATTTTTTCATCCAACACGTTCGTAGCGGCTGCTGCGATAATTAGAGCCGAGCTGGCAACCCGGATGCCGAAACAATACTGACTTGGTGATTGGGAGATAGGTGGAGGGTGGAGCTTCAGAAACAATACTGACTTGGTGATTGGGAGATAGGTGGAGGGTGGAGCTTCAGAAACAATACTGACTTGGTGATTGGGAGATAGGTGGAGGGTGGAGCTTCAGAAACAATACTGACTTGGTGATTGGGAGATAGGTGGAGGGTGGAGCTTCAGAAACAATACTGACTTGGTGATTGGGAGATAGGTGGAGGGTGGAGCTTCAGAAACAATACTGACTTGGTGATTGGGAGATAGGTGGAGGGTGGAGCTTCAGGCCAAAACAAAAAATGACAACATAAACATCAGTTGAGGGCTGCAACTCCTCTTTTTAAACTGGAATATCCTGGCTTGAGTGCTGTTGTCAGTGACATAAGTATTTGAAATGAACATGATTTTTAAATGTCTGTTGACATATCGGAGTCATTTTATGATTCGTTTTATTATTGCTCTTACATACAGCTACTTTAAGATACTTTTGCTCAACTATAATTTTCAAGTACTAACTAACAAGACTGTTAGATACAATCTGGATGTGCTGAAAATCGAATTTTGGCTGGCACACGTACTGTAGATGCAAATAAAACATTCAGTTTAATCATTTTATTTCTACTCTACACTGGGTTTGTCCAATGCTTGCTACATTCTTCTTGTTTCTTCATCTGATTCCAGTCAGTACTTATGTGATGGTTAGTTTGTGTCAGGCTTTGACCCCAATTCCTGTCAAGCCATAACCTCCCTCCAATTTGCAATGTCCCTCCAATGTCCTCATAACAGTCTGAGGGGAGAACTTCTTTATTGTAAACATATCTCAAGCAGTTAGTGTGTTAGTTTTCTGTCCCTCTGTGAGTGTGATGCATTATATTTTAGGTCCAAGTGTGTTTTTTGTCCTCCTGGATTCTCCAAATCCTCTCTGGTACAGATAACATTTATGTTAAAGTGCTAAACCATGTCTGGGAAAGGATGAGCCACAACACTAAAGTTGAGGATCAACAGTCAAGTGCTTTTTTATTATCTTACAGAGGGAATGAGTGTCCATCTGCCTAGAGTCAGTACGCTTACACAGTTTTCTCCTAATAAAAGGATCTCAAATGTATCTGTGTGTGTGTGGAAAAGGAACTAATGAAACTGGCCTGGAAACATCTGTTGGTGACCCTGAAAAGGTTTAAATTAATGTGACCATAGTGAGATGGTAAATGGAAGTGTTTTCTGTAATTAACTCCACAAGTGTCTTTAATCTTGCCGTCAGTCAGTCTGACTACTAAAAGGGTGAAGAGAAGTCTGCTGTTTGGTATCATGGTGTTCAGCGTGCTGAATATGGACCAGAGAAAACTAATGAGACAGGAGATCAGACAGAAGATTCTAGACTATGTTAAGAGAAAAAGCTCCAAAGAGATTCAAGGTGGACTCCAAGGTCAAGATACTTCAGTGTTAGATTGTACAGTAGCTTCCATCACTGTTTGAGCCAAAGTTGACATAACATAACACGTTGACATAACATACGGAGTATTAGCGCCAGGCAGGAGAAAAATAAAAATAATATTTTAGAAGAAGATTTTTTTTTATTGTGCACAAAGAAAAAAGTTGAAATGTCGAGATTAATGTTGAAGTACAATTTCGAGAAAAAAGTCGAAATGTTGAGAAAAAAGGCTAAATTTCGACTTTATTCACGAAATTTTGACTTTATTCTTGAAATTGTATTTCAACATTAATCTCGACATTTCGACCTTTTTCTCGAAGTGTGCAATAAAAAAAATCTTCCCCTCTCCAATATTTTTTCTACTCCATGGCCCTAATCCTCTTCCGTACATAACAAGATGACTGATATGACAGAATTATTTTTTTTAAATGGGTATTGACAATCCACAAAACTTCTTGGAGATTTTTTATTTACTCATCTATTTATTTGATTTATTTATTCTTTGCATGAATGAGAAAAAAATTGAGGTTTTTGGCAAATTACATCAACTCTATATTAAAATGTTGCAAAAATGTAGCATTTAAAAAAATAAAAGAAGCAGTGTTCCTAATGTGAAACATGGAGGAGGTTTGGTTATGTTCTGGAGCTGCTTTGCTGCGTCTGGTACAGGGTGTCTTGAATCTGTGTAGGTGTAGTCATAGTTACATAGTGAACTGTCAAGTCTATAAACACACTCCTGAGAGAGTGAAGCGCAGTGTCAGAAAGCTGCGTCTCATTTGCAGGTCATAAGTATGACCCAAAATAAACAACTCAAGACAAACCAAGAATGTCTACGAACAAAACATTGGACTATTGTGAAGTGGCTTTCTATCAGCTCTGATATAAACCCTCCTGAACATCTGTGGAAAAAGCTGAAACCTGCAGAAACCCTTCTATTCAAACCTGAGACAGCTGGACAGAGGTGGCAAAAGCGTTCCAATTCTACACTTAAGTACAAGTATAGATTCATATGTGAAAAACAAAGACTCCAGTAAAAGTAGAAGTACCTTCTTTAGTCAAGTAAAGGTAGGAAAGTACAGGGTCTGAAATGTACTTCAGTAAAAATTAAAAATATTTTTTTTACCATCAACATCTTTTGATACGACGGAGTATTAGGGCCAAACTAAAACAAAAAAAAATATTGGAAATTACGAGAATAAAGTCATAATATTATGAGAATAAAGTCGTAAAATTACGAAAATAAAGTCATAATGTTGCGAGAATAAAGTCGTAATAGAATAAAGTCATAATATTATGAGAATAAAGTCGTAATATTACGAGAATAAAGTCGTAATATTACGAGAATAAAGTCGTAATATTACAAGAATAAAGTCGTAATATTATGAGAATAAAGTCGTAAAATTACGAAAATAAAGTCATAATGTTGCGAGAATAAAGTCGTAATATTACGAGAATAAAGTCGTAATATTACGAGAATAAAGTCGTAATATTATGAGAATAAAGTCGTAATATTACGAGAATAAAGCCATAATGTTGCGAGAATAAAGTCGTAATAGAATAAAGTCATAATATTATGAGAATAAAGTCGTAATATTACGAGAATAAAGTCGTAATTTATGAGAATAAAGTCGTAATATTACGAGAATAAAGCCGTAATATTACGAGAATAAAGTCGTAATATTACGAGAATAAAGTCGTAATATTACGAGAATAAAGTCGTATTATTACGAGAATAAAGTCGTAATTAATGAGAATAAAGTCGTAATATTATGAGAATATAATTTATGAGAACTCTAACAGAAAGAGCATCTTCTCCCTGTGTTAAAATGAGGAATATTGAGCATCTTGTGAAGTTATATTTATATATTTATAATATATTTAATATTACGACTTTATTCTTGTAATATTACGACTTTATTCTCAAAATATTACGACTTTATTCTCGTAATATTATGACTTTATTCTCATATTATTATGACTATTCTCGTTATTTCCATTTCTTTTTTGTCTTAGTTTGGCCCTAATACTCCGTCGTATTTTAATAATTCAGCAAAACAAAAAAATCGGAAACAAAAGAACAGGCAATTCTTCTATATTAACAACCTGCACAGAGCTGGTACAGGAAGTATCAATACCGGAAAAATCTACTTAAGTACAGTAACAAAGTATTTGTTTCCTCGTGAGGGTTGGACCAAAATACCTGCCTACAGGTGCAGAGGTCTCTGGGAAATCCCTCAGTTGCAGTGCTGAGTTTACCATCTACTCTGGCCAGACCAGTTTCCATGGCTCATATTTTTGTGTGTTTTGTTTTATAATGATTCTGTTTTAACACAAACTAAAATCAATGTCAGCTTTTTATTAGTTAATTTTCAGGAAATAATTTACGACTCATTTATATGTATGTGTATTCAAAATCATGCAAAAATCCTGTATCTTTTTTTGTTCTAGCAGTGTTGCAATTCAGATTCCTAATAACATGAGTTTTTGCTCACTTGAGCATGACCAGATCTCTGAGTTGAAGCATGTTGCGCACATCCCTGATGTCCTTGTCTTGACTGCTGCTTTCATGTTTGCCTCGAGGAATCCTGAGAGATGGGGGGGGGTTAGAAGGGGTCGGAGTGGGTTTTCTTTTTTCCTGTTTTTGGAGAGCTTGCACATCTGCGCCTGTGCCCACATGCCCCTCCAACCTGCCTCTGTGACTGTCTGCTGCTTGGAACGCCTTCTTCAACAGGATGCATCAATTGGATCCTGCACAAATTTAAATCTTGATGTATTAAACTACTAAAAGCTTTTTTGTTTTTAAATCATGATTGTATAAACTCATCAATATGTCAATATTTGTGTGATTTAAAAAACTGAAACATTCATGAGTCTCAGTTTTCTGAATTTTGATTGATTATCAGTTAAATAATCAGTACTGGAGGGGGGATGAGGGGGGGATGAGGGGGGGATGGCATCCCCCCTGAAATAAAAACGGTCCAAATCATCCCCCCCTGTAAAACTGCCATCCCCCCTTTCCATCCCTTATGTCATTTCATCAATGAATGTGGTTTTACTGCTATTTCAACATTTAGAGTCATCACCAGAAAAATAACACCAGAAAAATTACTTATTTGACAATTTTCACCTGTTTCAAGTAAATTTTCACTTGAAATAAGTAGGAAAATCTGCCAGTGGGACAAGATTTACCTTCTCATTACAAGCAAAAAATGTTCCATTGGCAGATTTTTCTACTTATTTCAAGTGAAAATCTACTTGAAACAGGTGAAAATTGTTGTTTTTTTTAGTTTTAAGTGTAATGAGATTTTTTACTAAAATGAGACATTTTAACTTGAAATAAGACAAATATTCTTGTTAAGATTTTGAGTTTTTGCAGTGATCCATTTGACTTATCCTGTGAAGGACAGAGTCATATTGATAAGTTCAGAAAAGTGTTTTTTATTGTTGTGTTTTGATGTATTTGATGTAAGCCCAGTGGATATTTAAAGCTTACAGAAGGCTGCATTTAACTGCTGCTATGTCATTCCTGCAGTATTTCTGCAGGTGTTTTTGGTCAGTGCTATTATTTGCTGTTATATTATTTGTAATCAGCACAAATTATCTGTCCCCATATGATAAAATCCACCATCCCCCCTGATTTGTTTTTTACAACTTGAGTACTGTAAATAATCTGTGACTAGACTGAGTATTCCTGCCTCAGAACAGCACGATCCAAAAACTACGGAGTTGGACAGCGAGGCTTATGAAGAAGTAATAAAGTTAGGATGTGTGAGAACCAGTGATCCAGACCAAAGAGTTTTCTTCTGGTTCTTGTTTTATAGCTTTGTGTTAGAGGTTTGATTAAATAGTTGCACAGAAGTTTAGCTCTGACGCTACAGAGGGCAGTGAAGAGAATATGTTGACACACCTGCATTCTTACTTGGCTTTATGTCGACAGCAGGGGTTGTGACTGAGGCAAATGTTTCGTGAAAGGAAGCGCTGACATAGCAGGATATGCCTCACTGGACAACAAGTTGCATTAGAATTTATGCCTCTAACTCGCCACAATGCGTGCAAGAGGATGGGGGTATGCCAAATTCGATTTGTTCATTTTGAATAAGGACAAAATACAAGGGTTGCACGGGTTTATGAAGCAGATACACATATTTCATCCAACTGTCCTCAAACTCCCTGCTTACTTCCAGACAGTGTAGGTTTTCATTAACCATAATCATCTTTATCCCGACCACCTTTTTTGGTAAAAAGCTCAGTCAATCTTCCTTCACGTGACAAAGGCTGCAAACATGATCTTCTCCTAACGCAGGTATCAGGTGAATACGGCTCCCTGTCTGCCCTGTTATTTTCTTCATTGCTCATTTGCATTCACCCATAATTTGCCCTTGGCGTAGACATTGTTCACTTTTGAGCTATGGCACAAAAATTCAATTCAATTCAATTCAATTTTATTTATATAGCGTCTAATACAACAGAGTTGTCTCTAGACGCTTTACAGAGACCCATACCCAGAACATGACCATGTTCAAAAAGAGGATAAGCATGGAAAAAAAACAACTTGCATAATAGTTGTTTTAATGTGAAAATGAAAAGCAAAGGTCAGAATAAATGAGTAGAGGACTGAGACCAAACTCAATTTAATGAGTCCAGTGATTACTGAAAATACTCCATTTAAAGAGATTACACAGTTTAATAAATGCTAACTTTGAATTCAGTTCTTGGAAAATTACCAATGATGAAGATGAAATTTAACATTTATGTAAAATAAACTGATGCTCTTGTTTAGAACACCCAAAGATGGACTACACTTGTAATGATTCTTTGTTTCCTCACAGATGTGTTTAAGTCCAACCCAAAATGTTGAAAGAGCCATATTGGACCAAAAACACAAAAAACAAATATGTCTGGAGCCGCAAAAAATTTAAAGTCTTGTGTAAGCCTTAGAATGAAGGCAAATGGCGAAATGTCGAGAAAAAAGTCGAAATGTCAAGAAAAAAGTCAAAATTTGGTGAAAAAAGTCGAAATGTTGAGAAAAAAGTCAAAATGTCGAGGAAATAGTCAAAATGTTGAGAAAAAACTCGAAATGTTGAGAAAAAAACTCGAAATGTCGAGAAAAAAGTAAAAAACGTTGAGATTAATGTTGAAGTACAATTTCGAGAAAAAAGTCGAAATGTCGAGAAAAAAGTCGAAATGTTGAGATTAAAAAGGAAAGAAAAAAGGAAGAAAAAAAGGAAAAAAAGAAGGAAAAAAAGAGAAAAAAAGAGAAAATAAAGAGAAAAAAAAGTAGAAAAAAAGGAAAAAAAAGGTCAAACATTTTTGAAAAAGCTCCAGGGAGCCACTAAAGCGGCGCTAAAGAGCTCTAGAGCCGCGGGTTGCCGACCCCTGGTAAGTCCAATAAGTGGAGCGATGGGACGATGCTGCTACTATAACTGGATCTGTTGCTGCTGTTATGTGAGGAAAAGTGTCAACCGTTCAAATGTTGTGTCCTAATGATGCACCCGATTTTAACGTTACAAGAGATGCTCCCATACGTAAGAGCAGCAGGATTTCCCACACAAGACCATTGCTGTTACATTATGTTGCCTCACTTATGGAACTTTGCTATTGCTTTAATTGACATTTTTACCTTAAATCCGTGCTTAGTTCTGAGGGAGGTCACATGAAATACTTTGTAATGCCTTTTTTTTCCCAGTCCACTAATAATACATGTGATTATAAGGCACTATACACAAAAGGCAAACAGGTTCCATGCAGCCTTTTAAGTCCAGGACACTTCAGCGTCCATCCATCCATGTATTAGCCATTCCCACTTATTCTTATTTAGGGTCACGGGAACTGCAGGAGTCTATCCCAGCTGTCTTTACGGTTGAAAGGCAGGTCACCAGTCCGTAGCAGGGGCACGTGAAACATTACAAAAACAACCACACACACTCAACAACCCACACACTTCTTTGGGCAATTTAGAGCCAGCAAATTAACCGAATATACATGTTTTTGGACCGTGGGAGGGAAGCCAGAGAAATGTCAGCACTGGGAAAACACAGAAAGGCCCTCGCCAGGAGATTTGAACCAAAAACAATCATGCTGCGAGGCAACAGAGCCGTCATCCCACCTGCAGTTCATTGTAATTCAGTTAATACAACTCATTCAAATAGACTTCAGATTGAAAATTCATTTAAAAAAAAGAATAAAAAAATCCAACAGACTACATCAATCCCCTAAATCATCACAATTGTCCATCCTGTGCAAACGCGAGGTGACAGGGGAGAGGAAAAATACCAATTAACAGGGCCAGACTCAGAGAGGCCATCTGCCTGCCAGTTGGGGGTCCGAGACGACTGCACAGAGACCAACAAACACAGAGAGATTCGTTCTGGGATATCAAAACACAACAATGTTAACAGCAATAATAATGACATCTACATACAAAAAAGTTAAGGGAACAGAGTGATGAATAAGCCCAGTGCATCATGGGAGATCCTTCAAAGCAGTCTAGGCCTGCAGCAGCATCACTAAAGGGCCACTTGTGTTATTGTATTTTGCGCAGGTCACCTGAAATGGGTTTTTCCAACCTGATCTCACAAAAATCCGTGAAATGCCCATGACCTCTCACCACTATTTTCTGTGGTACCACCACGGAAAGTGGTATAATTTCGTGTTAGCACCACGGATATTGTACCATGCAAAGTCAATGGGATCCGTTGTCGTGATATATACACGGAATATGACATTATTATTATTTATATATTATTCTTTGTTATAGTGGCTAAATTATGAATTTTTGTCGCGCAAGGTACTGTTTGTTACTGTCAGTTTGTAAAAGCATGTTTTTAACGCCGTTTTAGCAGTGTTTTATTGAGGTTTTAATGGGAGCACCACGGATATTGTACAATGCGTTAAAACAGCGTTAAAAACATGCTTTTAAAAACTGACATGAACTGACAGTAACAAACAGTACCTTGCGCGACAAAAACTCATAATTTAGCCACTATAACAAAGAATAATATATACATAATAATAATAATGTCATATTCCGTGTATATATCACGACAACAGATCCCATTGACTTTGCATGGTACAATATCTGTAGTGCTAATACGGAATTTATCACTTTACCACGGAAAATAGTGGTGAGAGGTCGTGTGCATTTCACGGATTTTTGTGAGATCAGGTAGGTCGGGTTTTTCTTAGTCAACTGATTGTTTGGCCCAGCGATTAATCAGTCTATCTCTAACATTATCACTTTGTTTTCTGTTGGTATCTTGAAAATACTGAAAAATAAATACAGATATCTGTAAAACATTGATGAAATTAAGAGTGTCTAATTGCCTAGAAACATAGATGCAGGTATATCTTTGTAGATTTGTGCCTGATCTATCAGGCTACGTCCTGACTTTTGAACAGTGTCATATTAATTTATCCCACTGTTTCTGGAACTGAAGTTAGACTTTGTGGTGTTTTAATGAACAGCTACAACTTTGGGCTTTTTTTTTCCCTCCACTGCACAGCAAATATTCCAGAGTTAATTTGCCACTATTGTTTGTAATCAGTGTTATTTTAACACTCTTTGGATTAAACACTTTCAGAGTAAATTTAAGTGTTTTGGGTGTGACATGGTTTCCAACACTTTCAGTATTAAACTGACTGCACCCTAATTTCCAGTGATAAAGCAGCTTCCATTTAACTTTTCTACTGTAAGTCTACCAAGTTTGGTCAAAAAGATTCAATTTTAATGGGATTTGTGTGGAAATACTGTATTGCATATACAACTGCCAGCAGTATTCAGCCCGTATTCTTATTTTTTTTTTTTTATATATGTTTATAGCTTTTCAGAATTTCAAAGATACAGACCTGACAAATGAAAAAGAAAAGATAAATAAAAACCCTCCCCCCACCCTCAAAACAAACAAAACTTGAACAGATTCAGCACATCTTGTAAGAAAATAGTAAAGGTCACAATCACTACAATAAACTAATTATAATTAAATGTAATAAAATTTGCACTTAACTCAATCAAAAATGTAATAAAACCCAATAATGTAATAACTTCCCCAATAATGTAATAAAATATCCTGACGGATATTGTAATAACATTTTTACCGATAATGTAATACCTTATTACGTTTTTGAGAATTTATTACATGGAACTCAAAGTCTGCAATTTAACCCAATAATCATTCTGATGTTTAAAATCCAGCGTATATAACATTCTTAGATACTTAAAACACAAAATGTAGAACTCTGGACTGAAAATGAATAAATATATTACATTATCAGTTTTGGAAGAAAAAAAAAAGACCCACCTGAAAATGTAATAAATTCCCAATAAGGTATTAAGGTATTACATTATCGGTAAAAATGTTATTACAATATCTGTCAGGATATTTCATTACATTATTGGTGAAGTTATTACATTATTGGATTTTATTACATTTTTGATTGAGTTAAGTGCAAATTTTATTACATTTTCAGGCGTTATTACATTTTCAGGAAATTATTACATTATAGGAAATTATTACAATATAGGGTGCTACAAGGAGGTTCCCATTGATACATTAGTCTTTTCTTTGAAACCATTGCAATACAGGGTCCCACATTTTCTTAAACACGTCTTCCCTGTCTTCGTTACAAAGACTCCGCCTGTCCAGGTGAAGCATACCTGCCATTTCTCTCAGCCACAAATCATATGTGGGTGCAGTGTCTGCCCTCCAAGTCTGGAGGATAAGCTTTTTTGCAATGACAGTTCCAAACAGATAAACAAACAGACGTTAGGTAATTAACCACATTAAAATAATTCAACTAGCACTCAACAAAGTGGACACATTTATCTAGTGTTGAATGTAACACTCTAGGTGTTAATTTAACACCAGTGATTTTTCTGTACACAGTTAAATGCTATTCAATTCAATTTTATTTAGCGTCTATTACAAAACAAGTTGTCTGTAGGCGCTTTCCAGAGACCCAGAACATGACCCCTGAGCAGTTATTACATAAACAATGGCAGGTAAAAACTCCCCTAGTGAGAGAAAAACCTTAAGCCAAACAGTGGCAATAAAAAGTCCCCTTTAGGAGGGAAGAAACCCCAGGACCTGGCTCATAAGGGGGGAGTCTCCTGCCAAAGGCCAGCTGGGTAGAGCACGAAAAGACAAATAGGACAGAGCCAATGAAGAACAGAGAGAGGAGAGGCACAGGTATATTATCAATGGTACATAAAACAAATATATTAGTAGTAAGTATCCATTAGTTGGAGAACTATGAGACTTATGTACATATTACTGATACGTGGTTAGTTGATAGAGACAACAGTATAAACAGGTGAAGACAGCAGACACTGAGGTGGTGAGAGGATGGGACTGCAGGTCAGGATGTCGGCAGATATCCAACAGAGACATCTATAGAGACAGATGGAGGTAAACACTGGGATGGGCAGAGGGTGGACCAGCAGGGCAGCATGTAGCTCCTGAGGCTCTGGCCTGCAAACATCTACAGAAGAGAAAAAGATGGGGCACGACAAACTTCAAGAACAATGGAGAACAATGATGGTTATTTATTTTTTTATTTAACCTTTATTTACCCAGGCAAGCAATTTAAGAACAAATTCTTATTTACAAATGCAGCCTGAACAAAGAGCATGAGCCTAAGGTTATGAGATACTTCTGATTAAGAACAGTGGATTGAGCTGAAAAAAGGAAAGAGATGAAAGGGATGTAGCGTAGCAGCATATCTACGACAAAGCTGTGTTTAAGATGAACTGCTATAGTTAACACACTAGAGTTTACACTAACTATAGGCTTTACTAAACAGAAACATTTGAAAGGGGTCCTATTATGAAAAACAGTTTTTTTTTCTTGCTTTAAAGTGGAAATGAAACGTGCATGTTTTGGCACTGGTAGTGGTCAAATATATTTAAAAAACGACTTTGTCTAAAATCAGATTTTTTTAAATTGTGAAACCCATAGAAATAACACATTTATTTTCGTAGTTTCTACCTAGTTCTCTGGCTAGCGAGCCGCCATCTTGAAGTGACGTCGGTGCTTACGTCACGGGGTTGGTTGGTGCTTTGAACGCTCTATTGGCAAGACAGGACAGCAAGTGGTTTTTGCGAAAGATCATGGATGAGGACGAGATTGAGAGGACTGTGCAGGTCAGCAACCCTATGGCTTATGCTTTTGAGCCTATAAGACGAGGGAACCGAGCGGTGGTGATGGTTAGGGAGGAAGAAGTCGTGGAGGAGCCGGGTGTTTTGGGTGAGGAGCGGGTCGGCAACACTACCTGGTGTAGGTGTGGTTTATGCACGGTGATGCCCACCGTGCCGGAGTGTATCTGCTGTCAATGATGTCAACGCATCAGAACAGATGGAAACACAACTAAATATTAAAGCTGACGGCGCACCCAGAAACAGATGAAAACACAGCTAAACAGGTGGCGGCGCAACAGAAACCCAGATGCAAATGCAGCTAAAAACATTAAGGTGACGGCGCACCTACAAAAAAGTAAAAAAAAAAAAAAAAAAAAAAAAAAAAGTACAGCACCATAAAGCATGAACTATAAAAACACCATAAAACTCAGATAGACTCACCGACCACACGTTTCAACTAGCAGATATAGCCGATGCTACAATATAAACCCCAGCCAGATCTGGCGTCATTAAATTAAATAAAGATGTTCTTGCCTATTTGAGTCTGCGCCTCCCGTTTCGTCAAAGTCCCGGGCCAGTCCCCTCAGCCTCTGGTCTGTCATCAAACCCAGCACGTACCAAAAATAAATCCTTCAAAAAAAGGGAATGCACAGTGCGTACGGGATTCCGGCTGGCTGCGCCGCTGCATTATATACAGTTTAATGCACTGGTAATATGCGCACAACTTTTTTTTATTTTTTTTGTAGGTGCGCCGTCACGTTAATGTCTTTAGCTGCATTTTCATCTGGGTTTCTGTTGCGCCGCCACCACCTGTTTAGCTGTGTTTTCATCTGTTTCTGATGCGTTGACACCTTAATGTTTATGTTTGCATCTGTGTGGAGGTGCGCATAATAATGTCACCATATCTGGAGTGCGCCGTGCGCACGTTATCCAATTTGTCACTGCAAAGTTTTGTTTGAGGAAAAAAGATTTTTGAAATACTTATTGGTAGTGGCAGTTTATGGAAATGGACTGCTTTGTCCCTGCCCTTAACCCGGTAAAATTCATTATTACACCCAGGAGCAATGCAATAATGACCTCCGACTTGTCTTCTTCTGTCCTGTCGTGGCTCTTCCTCAGTCTCCATCTTGTCTGTCTGTGAAAACTGTCTCCGTCTTTGACTGTCTGTCAAATTATCTAGGCTACCTCTTTTACTCTATTGATCACTAATATAGATCACTGTCTTTATATATAACCGTCTTTATATGTCACTATCTCTATCTATAAATGTCTATCTTTCTCTATCTGGATCTTTTTCTGTCTCTATCTTCCTCTGTCTCTGTCTCTGTCTCTCACTACCTCTACCTCTACCTCTGTCTGTGGACTCCCGTGAAGCTAACCAACCCCGTGATGTCACGGCCAAGATGGCGGCGTCCGTGCTATGAAAGCTATAACGGGAGTTCTTTTTATTTTTTATTGTATTACGTTTTTCATGTTTATTACATAATTGGTGAATAGAGTGGATATCCATTTAGCAAATAATGTATACTTGACTGACTGCTTCATTTCCACTTTAACATATATAAAGTGGTCTCCCTTCAGCCTGCCAACTCAGAGAAGGAGTAAAGCAACCAAATTCTGCAGTGTCTGTACAGCGGCCTGGATGAGCCGTCCAGTGTGATGTGGATCTACGAGCCGTTCAGATTCTGCTCATTTTCGTTACGTAACCAAAATGCAAACCACGCCCACAACTATAAAACCGTGTAACTGCATGTGAGCGTCCGACTATCGTAGCACTGCGTGACATCGGACGCTCTCTGTCCATCTCCCTCCAGCAGCTGCCACTTTATTGAGGTTTTTGTAGTGAAATGAGAAGGAATCATAGAGATAACTTCTCATTTCAACTAACTGGATCAGCCGTTCCTCATGACTGTTTCCTACAGCACTTTCAACCGGCTTTCAACGCGAGCAGCAGGAAACGGCCAGCTCAAAACGGCGCGCCGCGTTGGGCAGCGCTGCGCTGCCTCGCTGCGGCCAGTTAGGACAGTCCAATAGAAAATAAAGCAATGGAATTGATTTTGTCGCTGACGCTCGCTCGCATTTAGTTATGACACGGTGTTAGGACACGGTAACTATGCGGGCCGGAGTTTCCACCATTTTTTCCTAGCGGTGTATCGCGTCATTCAGGCAGCCAATCAGCACAGAGCCTCATTATCATAGCCCCGCCCATTCAGAATCCCTCATAGATAATGAGGTTAGAGAATGGGATGATATAGACATTGCTCAGAGGCTGCATTTCTAATTTATTTAGCAAAAACAATCAAAAGCTTGTTTTTAAGACATTCAATGCCTGTTTAAAATAGGGATTAGATGCCATAATAGGTCCCCTTTAAGTTTGGTTTGAAAGGAGGAGGTGGTGTCAGCCTCCTTAACCCAAACTGGAAGTTGTTTCCATAGCAAAGGTGCCTGATAGCAGAACGCCCATCCCCCAAATCTTCATCTGGATACTCTAGGAACTACGAGTAAACCTGCACTCTGAGAACGGAGAGCTCTGTTAGGAACATAAGGTTCTATCAGGTCTGGCAAATAATGCAGAGCTTGGCTGTTTACGACTTTATATGCAAGTAAAACAATTTTGAATTGTATTCTTAATTGTAAATATTTCTTTTACCTTTAAATGTTGTTCTTATTTTTTTCTATCTTTTCTTACTTGTACATTTCTTCACAAATTTAACCTTAGGAATCTGTCCCGTCCTTTTATTATGAATGAACTGTAACGTGATGGTACATACAGTATGTTATGTTATTGGCCCATGTTGTCACGTACTTTTATCTTATAATAATTACAGTGTTAAACAGGTAATCAATGTCACCGATCTAATTGTAGGAGTGATGGAGTACTCACAGCAGAAATGACAATGATAACATACTGT
Organism: Cololabis saira; assembly: GCF_033807715.1. Lineage (NCBI taxonomy): Eukaryota > Metazoa > Chordata > Actinopteri > Beloniformes > Belonidae > Cololabis > Cololabis saira. The sequence continues at coordinate 32,733,373 of NC_084606.1, forward strand.
ACAGCCAAGCTGTTTGAGCTCGTTCTTGTTTGAGTAATGAGTAATATTCATCATGTGGAGTGCCTACCACATCATTATGTTTCTCTAACCATGCTGGGTGTCATGAACGGGCTGAACTGACACGTGAGCTGTTCATGTATCAGGAAGAATGAGGGGAGGGGTATGCTGCAATGGACGACAAAGGAAAAAAACGTCCTCTCCCGTGACCCAACGTGAGCTCTGCAGCTTTCTGCATAATAGTCGACAGTAAACAACCATAGAAAGTAAAAATTGAAAATTCATCCGTAATTGTCTCTCCCTTTGAAAGCCTTAATGCTTTGTGGTGTGTGAAAGAGCCTTGATACAAGAGCAACTGAAAGTGTTTTCTATTTTTAATAAATAAAGGAGAGGTATTCAGGTGAAACAATCCCCATTGTAGAAAAAGCTTATGACTGACCATTGTATAGAAAAATGATAATAAAAATCCTGGTCGCTCTGTAAATTTGATTCGTAGTAACTAAACAGAGCAGAAAATTAGCTTTAGGCCCCGTTTACACGGAGCAAAAACGGCGGCGTTTTCATGCGTTTTGGCCGTTCGTTTACACGAAAACGGAGCTCAAAGTCACCAAAAACGATCATTTCTGAAAACTCCGGCCAAAGTGGAGATTTTCAAAAACTCAGTTTTCACGTTTGCTTGTAAACGGAGGGAAACGGAGATTTAGGCTTCAGAACGTCACATTATGTGACAGAAACGTCACCAGCATCATGTGTGCGACCTGTGTTTACAATTTGTTTGGCCACCGTCAATATTTTCTTGTATTTTACCTGTTTTATATTCTAAAGTCACACTTAAAAGTAACTCCACTTCTCTGTAACTCCAAACGAAAGACTCTCATTCCGTCTTGGAAGTAACTGGCAGTCCAGGCTGATTTATGGTTCCGCGTTACACCAACGCAGATCCTACGGCGTAGGGTACGCGGCGACCCGCACCGTACGTAGGCTACGCCGTCGATTTAACGCAGAACCATATTATTCAGGCTTCACACGTGTCATTTGTTGACGTTTTTTTCCAGGATTCTGATTGGCTAGCATTACTTTATGCTTCTCGTTACACTGCCCCCTGCAGGTTTGGATGCTCATAGCACCTTAACAGCGTATGTATGCAGGTTCGTGTAAACGAGGATATTTTTCAAAACGTAAAGGGGGAAATATCCGTTTTTGTAAATATCCGGCTATGTGTAAACGTGGCCTTAATCACACCTTGCGCACAGCTTTCAAGTAACCAGATCAGAACAATTTCCCAGTTGCTCTAATGGTTCACAATGGATGACGTTTTCCCAGCATCTGTGAGCATTGTGGCTTTGAGAGGAGCGCACAGTCGGCTCCCCAGAGATGGTTTCTCAGCCTCGAGTGGGGACAGCCGTATCGATCACGTCCCCTTCTTATATCCATTAACGAGCCTGTATCAAGACAGCCAAGAAGCCTGTGGTTATCTGATTTCCCTTTTTATAAGAACGACTGAAAAAGCAGCCACCAAACCTTGCAAGTATATGGTCTCTGTGTCACCGTATTGCCTTTAAACACTCACACAGTCACGTAATACTTGCTTTTATCTGACGGTTTAAGTATGTGTGAGGTAATATTGTTTTTCTGTTATGGCTGAATGCAGAGCAACACAGGGAGTGACCCCTATATCACTGCAGCCTGGTGTCTTAATTACATTGCTAAGTCGGATAATTACTTTATAATGACTTTACTTTCCCTTTGCTCTCTTTCAAGTTTTATTTCTCTGACACGGCAGTTCTCGTACCTTGGAGTATTTCCCTGAAAAAGCTATCTTGCAAAAAAGAAACTCACAAATTTTTTTGTGACTGCTTTCTCCTCACAAAAAAAATAGAAAATTAATCAAAACAAAATCAAACAAGTAATCGTGACCACTGACCACCAATTGTATTTTGAGGTATATAGTTAGACGTAGAAGTATTTGAACAATGAAGAGTTTTTTAAAATTTTGAATGAATACACAATCACAATGAATTTAAAATAAAACAATCATATTTATGTCAGCTGCGTTGGCTTCCTTCTTTTGGTTACTTTAAGACAAAGGAAGCAGATGAAGTTGGCATATGGTAAATGTTTCGAGCCATGAATGTCGAGTTACTTTTCTTACAACGATTGCAATTTCTAAATGGTGAATGCAACCGTTTGTGAAAACTCTTAAATTAAAGCTGAAAAGCTAAATCATGAATGCCCATCATTGTCCAAATGCACCTGGACCTAACTCATTCTTTACCTGGTAGAGTTAAAACACAGGAAACGCCTTGGTTAGAAAAGCGGAAAAGATCAGAATTTTTCCATAACCCTCAAAACAGTGTTAACTCTTCACTAAATGGTATTTCCTTCTCAAATGCCAAACACATACATCATTTGAGTAGACATTTCTAAGCACCCACTGAACACTGATGTGCAGAATGGAAGACACTATAGTATGAATGGAAAACACTATATGAATGCTCAGTAGAATCATGCATTTGTATGTTCAGTGTTACACCTTCAGCTGTTGGATGGAATATATCACCATATAGTATTCTTATGTATAGGCTACTCAAATAGAAAACACACAATTCTTTACTGTAACAACAAATAATATTTTTACAGTACAGTATTTGGACTCAAAATGTGCAGTCCACTGGACATCACAGCAAGCTGTGGATGAAAACTTGACAGAAAATAGAAACAGAACAAAAGTATTAGGCTGCATCCTGCCTTTCATCCCTGGCTGGCCACAGGACCTCATCCACGTCGCTGGCGATGTTCTCCCTGGCCAAGCAGCGGGGGAACAATCTCCTACAATGAAGCCTTGACAGGCCTCAGCAGTGACATCGCCACATGCGTCCTCCGTGGCCTGCAGCAGTGGGATCCGTGTCTGAGGATTTCTCTCGTATACCTTCCATCTCCAGGCAGAGAAAAACTCCTCAATTGGGTTGAGGAAGGGAGAGTATGGAGGGAGATATAGGACATCAACTTCTGGATGGACCCTGAACCAGTCACGGACCAGAGCAGCCCGATGGAAACTGACATTGTCCCAGATAACAACGAACCTGACCAGCTCTGTGTCCTCCATCTGGTCTGGCTGGACAATGATATTGTAGAGCTGGTCCAGGAATGCTAGAAGAAGTGCAGGGTTGTAGGGGCAGAGGGTGGCATGGTGATGGAGGACGCCGTGGTGATTGATGGCAGCACACATTGTTATGTTCCCTCCACGCTGGCCAGGGACCTCTGTGATGGCACGCTGGCCGATGATATTCCTCCCTCGGCGCCTTCTTTTTACAAGGTTGAACCCCGCTTCATCAATGAATATGAATTAAATGGCAAATTGCTGATTGCATATTGCACAACAGCCTTTGGAGTTTAGAAATGTGATTGACTGTGTGTTCTGTGTGAACAGCAAGAGAGGGAATTCAGGAAGAGTGTGCAGGATATTGGGAATTGTGTGTAGTGTTGTGAGAAATGTGTGGTATGGAATGGGAATGGGAGTCTAGAGCAGTAAATGTGCTTGGAGTTCAGCAGGATTGGTTCAACCACCGGAAACATGAGTTTCAGGTTGTGCACATTGTGTCTGATGTTCCAATAAATGTGTTTAAACAATTGTGAAAAACTGTAATATCCGACTGGAATAACTGACTGGGAAATTGAATTTTTATAAATGCTAAAGACCCAGAGTTGTAAGTCAGTTCAAGTTCAAACAGACTGCCGTGGCTTTTTAAGCTTATAAACTGTAGAAGTCATATGCAAATCCTTGACCCTCCCTCCACCTCTGTGGGTTATAACACTGACAGTTGTTAACTTGGTCTTGGTCACAGGAATCAAAGTGCGAACGGTTGAGGAACTACCTGAGTTTGAGATCCCAGGGTGATTGTAGGTGTTTGATGAGTGAAACTGAGTCCACCTCCTCTCTTCAATGTTCTTTCTTCCCCGTTTGACATAATTGGCTTCTTTTCACTGAACTCCACACCATTCTATTTGAACTGAGGAAATCTTCAGGATAGAAGGAAATAGAAAAACCAAGTCCATTGGCTGTTTCAAGCCTTTGAGAGTAAGCATGACCTGGATGACTGAGAGTCTACACCAGAATAAATATTAAAATCAATTTTTTTAAAAGCAGGGTAGGTGATTTCTGGATGATGACGCATCTGCTGTTTTTTTATTAAAACAAAACATGGAGCACAAGTTTCTTCCACCCTCTCCCTCTTATACACCTCCTAAGAACTCCACGAAACCTCTTCCTCCCATCACATGGCTGCCCCCACCAGAGCTGTGCATGAAAACCAAGATCTTTTTGTTTAGTTTTTTAAGTGTTATCTTAAGATGGCCATCCAGTACGGAAGAGTTTTAGGGCCATGCAGGAGAACAAATATTTGAGAGGGGAAGATTTTTTTTTATTGTGCACTTCGAGAAAAAAGTCGAAATGTCGAGATTAATGTTGAAATACAATTTCAAGAATAAAGTCGAAATTTCGTGAATAAAGTTGGAATTTTGAGAATAATGTTGAAATACATTTCGACTTTTTTCTCGAAATTGTACTTCAACATTAATCTCAACATTTCGACTTTTTTCTCGACATTTCGACTTTTTTCTCGAAATTGTACTTCAACATTAATCTCAACATTTCGACTTTTTTCTCGACATTTCGACTTCTTTCTCGACATTTCGACTTTATTCTCGACATTTTGACTTTTTTCTCAACATTTCGCCTTTTTTCCCGAAATTGTACTTCCACATTAATCTCAACATTTCGACTTTTTTCTCGACATTTCGACTTTTTTCTCGACATTTTGACTTTTTTCTCAACATTTCGCCTTTTTTCCCGAAATTGTACTTCAACATTGATCACAACATTTTGACTTTTTTCTCGACATTTCGACATTAATCTCTACATTTCGACTTTTTTCTCAAAGTGCATAATGAAAAAAAACATCTTCCTCCTCTAAAATATTATTTTTATTTTTCTCCTGCCTGGCCCTAATACTCTTCCGTAATCCAGCCGATGATGAGGAGACAATTAGTCAATGTAACTAAAACTCTTATAGCCCACTTTTAAAGACAACGCAGAGTTTGTGCCAGCACCAACCATAACAAACTGCGTAATTTAGGATGCGTTACGATGTAATGTAATGCCACAGGGCCCAAATATGTCACCAGTATGCAGAGGTGGGTAGAGGAGCCAAAAATTGTACTCAAGTAAAAGTACTGTTACTTCAGAATAATATGACTCAAGTAGAAGTAAAAAGTAGTCATCCAAATAATTACTTGAGTAAAAGTAAAAAAGTACTTGGTGAAAAAACTACGTACTACTAAGTACTGAGTAACTGTTGAGTAACGTCGGATTTTTTTTTTTTAACACAACCATTCAAACAGACAAAAGTACAAAATAATCATCTTCAGGCAAATTAAATCAATAAAATAATAAAATAAATTAAAATTAATAAAAAAAATAGCTTAAATTAAAATAATCTTAAAGTAAATTGAAGTACTTTAATAAATAATAAAATAAATAAAATAATAACAGAATAAAAAAAATTAAGCACAAGTAGCACACAATTTCAAGCCTTTGTACTTTTCTTTTTTAACCAGGCAGAACTAGAACAAACATGAACTCATAGAAACTCTGTGTGTGTTTGAGTCTGTGTAAATGTGACAAAACATGCAAAAACAAACATTTTTCCCAAAGAATCACTCAGTGATGCCATGAGATTGACGCGTACGCGGATAAAAGGGATAAAAGAAAAGTAACAGCTCAACGTAGCCTAATGTAGCGGAGTAAGAGGAACAGTTTCTTCTTCACAAATCTACTCAAGTAAAAGTAAAAAGTATAGCGATTCAAAACTACTCCTAAACGTACAAAATTTCCCAAAACTTACTCAAGTAAATGTAACAGAGTAAATGTAGCTCGTTACTACCCACCTCTGCCAGTATGTCACAAGCTGAGAGAACATAAACAGTAAATGTCAGCAAATCCTGGGGTCTTTTAACATGAGCTACTTAAGCCAGGTCGTGGTTATTGCACCACACACATTAACGGTGTTGAGCAGCTGAGCGCTACAGTATTAGTCTTGCTATTTTACGCTTGACCTGGTGAGGAGTACAAGACAGCTGTTGTCTTTGAAACAGTCTAAATTGAGATCAATGTTCACCGTTGCCATGAAAAGGAATATCTGTGTATCCACCGTGTCACAGGAGCCGGTACTGGTGTCCTCAGGAGCTCATTATGTTTTTATTTTACAAGATGTCTCCATTAGATATCTGCGGGGATGGCTCGTTGCTGTGGAATTAATGTAACATATCTGCTTTCTTCATTTGACAACATAATAACACCTTTGTTTAATAGTGCATCAAAGTATATTTGTACCAATTATTCACACGAACATTCATCATGAACTGCAAGAGGTGCCATGTCGCTGCGTTGGTCCATTGCGCTGTTCGAGACGGCATGCTGGGACGACTCCCACTCATCCTTTTGTGTCCAAGCGTGAAGAAACACGCAAAATATTTCAGCGACATTAAAAAACACTTCAGTGAAAATGAAATTTTTAGACTAAGGATGCAATTAAACTGAGATAAAGCTGTTCCAAACAGCAGACTATTATTGTGTTATATTGTCTCACGCTGTGTAACGGTATTGATTAGTTGACACTACAAAGTTTCAAAGTCACATCTACATAAAATCAAGGGCAATGCAGGTTTCAGATACCGAAAGATATTTGGACACATAAGAAGGAAAGTTGCTCCGTAAGTCCTCGTAACTGTCACTTTATCTGCGGCTTTTCCAGCGTTATGATCACTGGTAACTTATTTTATTCTCAAATAAATAAGCCATCAACTTCAGGTTTCTCTTTTTAAGTGCCAAGTAAAGGTTTGGTTAAATGTTCTTTTACTGTGAAAAGTTGATGATTCAATAATCACCTTGATTTAAAAAATACATAAAAAAATAAATGATGCTTCTCTATTATCTCCAATGAAAACTACTTTTTAAAGCCAATTTAAAAGAAGGAATAAAAAGACATTGTCATTGCTCTTTGGTTTGTTTTAATCAGCAAATCCAAATCAATATGGAGGGATTTTTGAATATTACGCAAGCACAGAAAAATGACTTTTAATTAAAAATCAGATTGAAAGAAAAACTATACAAACTTGTAAAATTGTAAATTAAAAGAAAACATATGTAATTGAAATATAAATCCAAAGTTTTTGTTTGAAAGCGTTAAAGTATTGTTTGCGAATCTAAAAGTTTTGCAAGCGTCTGTGCTGGATTTCCTGGCTAAACTGACCTAAACTGGAAACAAGACGAGTGTTTATTGGCGGTTCGACGATAGTCACATCAGACTTCATAGAAAAAGATTTTAGACTCGCAGACAAAACTTTTAGATTTGCAAACAAAACTTTAAGGTTTTCAAACAAAAACGCTGGATTTATATTTCAATTAAATGTGTTTTTTTTACTTGCAATTTAAAAAAAATGTATAGTTTTGCTCTCAGTCTGATTTTTGATTGAAAGTTCATTTTTCTTTGCTTGCATAATAAAGAAACAAAAATCCCTCCATACAACATCAATTGCTATATTAAGAAAAAAATGTATATCATTTTCTAAGACTTCTAATTGAGTTTCTTTAATATTTTTCATAGTTGATACTTGTAAATTCTGGTTTTCTATTTGATTTAGCGTCAGTAGCAACACAGTTTCACCACTGAAAACCAACTACACCGACAATGAAGCCCACAGTCAACTAACCCTTTGTGCAACGGAGGAATTACAACAGGATCTTTGGCTAATCCATTATGCACCAGCTGACTTTCAAGTTGCTTCAGTGTTCCCATCTGTGGGAGGGTGCGTTCCCATCCCGGGCCAGACTCAGTCAACTCATGACTGAGGTTTTTAAAGTAAATTATTAATGAGAGCCACAGTCATGGGACCCAGACTGAATTATGCAGCTGTAACCACCTATCTGTGGCCAAACTCCACATGCAGGAAATACTATAAATATAAATGTTTGAGAGGAAAACGGCCAGCATAGCCATTTTATATCAAAGTGGTGTGTCCTGATAAAAACTAGACTATGAACTGTATGTGGGGGGGGGGGGTTACTAATGAATTATGTGTCATCTACAGTATATTCAGTACTCGAGTTGTAAAATAAAATCAGGGGGGATGGTGGATTTTATCATATGGGGACAGATAATTTGTGCTGATTACAAATAATATAATATATTACAAATAATAGCAGTGACCAAAACACCTGCAGAAATACTGCAGGAATGACATAGCAGCAGTTAAATGCAGCCTTCTGTAAGCTTTAAATATCCACTGGGCTTACATCAAATACATCAAAACACAACAATAAAAAACACTTTTCTGAACTTATCAATATGACTCTGTCCTTCACAGGATAAGTAACATGGATCACTGCAAAAACTCACAATCTTAACAAGAATATTTGTCTTATTTCTAGTTAAAATGTCTCATTTTAGTTAAAAAAAATCTCATTACACTTAAAACAAGACTCATCACTGGAAAAAACAACAATTTTCACCTGTTTCAAGTAGATTTTCACTTGAAATAAGTAGAAAACATTTTTTCTGCTTGTAATAAGAAGATAAATCTTGTCCCACTGGCAGATTTTCCTACTTATTTCAAGTGAAAATTTACTTGAAACAGGTGAAAATTGTCAAATAAGTTATTTTTCTGGTGATGACTCTAAATGTTGAAATAGCAGTAAAACCACATTCATTGATGAAATTACATAAGGGATGGAAAGGGGGGATGGCAGTTTTACAGGGGGGGTGATTTGGACCGTTTTTATTTCAGGGGGGGATGCCATCCCCCCTCATCCCCCCTCAACTCCAGTATTGAATATATTACAAGGTCAGATTGCAAAAAAGTAACTATAACTAGCTCAGATTACATGAGAAAAAATGTATGACATTGTTGTCACATTATGAAAGATTACCTATAGCTGTTAGGATTATTGTGGCTTACTTTTGAAAAGTTTCAAGATCAAGCGCTGACCAAAATGAGATGAAATATATTGTTTTACACATTGCGGATGCCATTCTTCCGGAGAGCCAGATTAAAAATCAGCATCTATTTCTGCCATCTCCACCAGAGATGTGATGACACTGTGACAGATATGAAACATGGACCAGAGCATAAATTCAACTGCAGTGGAATGGCTAAATGTGCAACATTATGGAGCAAGGCTCACTTCACTAGTGCCTGCTGGAGCCGTGGAAAACACGATGTTCCATCTGTGAGCAGTACAGAAAAGAGGCATCTTTTAGGGAAGAACAATTGGGAGACATGTGTGACCATGTGGAAATTGTCAGGATGTTTTCTCATAAGTTTGCAATCTCTTCTGCAAGGAGAAAGAATTGCATCTTTTTTATTTCCCATTTTGATGGAGAAGGTACTGTATGCGATGAGAGACCTGAAGCGCATTTTTACTCTGAAGTCATTGACACTAGGGCTGGGGATCGATTCAAATGTCAAGAATCTATTCGATTCCGATTCTTAAGATTCAGAATCGATTATCAAGATTTGATTTGATTCGATTCGATTCCGATATAGATTTGGGTTAATGTTATTAAAACTGTTTTTTGAGCTGTTGCATGAATTATATGACTGTAGTTATGCAAAATATTACTACTAGTATTATATTGAGATTAAACAGCAAGTATTGGCAGCTAATGATGCTGTAAGGACCAATCAGCTCCCAGAATGCTGATAGAACTGCTTTCAGAAACATCGTGGGTCAGAATTACCAAACAGATCCAGGGAGGAAACAGAGACGGATGAAATCGCTTTTATTTTTTCCCACATTCCGTTTTTATTTGTTCCATTTTCGGTCTATTTTGGTTTTTAATTTTTGAGCATTTGGTTTTTAGCATTTTTTGCAAATGTAACCCCAAGACAGTGTATAAAGTAATGAAATATAGACAATTTATGCAATTATAACCTAACATTTGAATGTTTTCATACCTTTAAACATATTTAAAGGCAAAAACATGGCACCAGTTATTCTCGTGTCCAACAAAAAATTCCTTTTTTGGGGATAAACAAAAAATAACCAAAAGTTGTAATGTAGTGATGGGAAAAAAAATACATAAATTTAAAAAAAAAAAAGCCCCAAAAAAAATTAAAAAAAACGTTCTTTAGACATATGAATCGATTTTTAGGAATTAATATTAGAATCGATTTAGAATTGGGAAATTGATTTTTTCAACACAGGCCTAATTGACACCATCGTCACAGGGGGAAACAAGTGTGAATCCTCCACCATCAGATGAGGGTTTTGACCTGAAAACTTCAGTGTCAAAGATGTCGATTATGAAGACCAGAAGTATCTGGAAGGGAAGGCAAAAGAATACAGTAAAGTTTAATGTTCACTGTAATCTAACTCGACAGTTCATCAGGGTTTTATATTAACTGTAATTTGTGCAAAAGAATGGTGTCATCTTATAGCCTGGAGTTGTAAAGCAGATCTCAAATAAAGCACACTCCGTAGGAGGTTTTATGTTATCTTAATGGCATTTTGACCAAAACATGTCACATTAAGACCTCAGGAAAAGAAGCAGAGAATTGAAAACACAACCTGGGGAAACGTTACAGAGTTAGTTCCAGCTGACTCAGCCAAACTGGAGTCAACAGAGACACATCAGAGTTGGGAGAAACCGTCTCAGGTTTTAATAAAACCATATATTTTAGGCACATTAAGGCATCCCTGCTGAGTTAGAGGACTCACAGAAGTCTTATATTTGCAGAAAAGCCCTAAAGCATGTGCACAAAAGCAGTGTCTACTGTCTGTCACAACAAGCATTTTGCTGAGCAATGCTTTTCCACTTCCACAGCCCACACTGCTCAAATCTTGTCAGTCATTTCTAAAATGTCAAGGCTTTCTGCGTGTTTGACAGCTCTCTCGTTTAATTATGTCTTGTAGAATTAATCAAAGCGTACATTTATGCTTCACATAGACGCTCCAAATACATTAAACTAAAAAAACTTTCATGCCAGTGGTTTTTTTTTATTTATTTAACTATTTCTTTCATCAATCACTGTACTACATGAGCGTTAATTAAGTAGTTTTTTTTTCAATACACTTAAATGATGCCCGCTAAGAGTTGCCAGTACCATCTTGTAAATGACTGATTCTTTGAAGCCCCTGTCAGCCAAGCAAAGACTATAAAACTATAAAGAAATATTCAACCATAAAAGTCTCCAATGGTCCAAAAACAGTCTGCCTGGAGAGACAGATAATGGTTAGTTTTCTCATTTATTCAGTATATGTCATATGGCACCAGGACTTCTGCTCAGTGTAACCTCTTATTGTTCCCATAGACCCGGGGTCGGCAACCCGCAGCTCTAGAGCCGCATGCGGCTCTTTAGCGCCGCCCTAGTGGCTCCTGGAGCTTTTTCAAACATGTTTGATCTTTTTTTTCAATTTTTTCTTCTTTTTTTTCTTTTCTTTTTTCCTTTTTTCTTCTTTTTTTCTCTTTTTTTTCCTTTTTTTCTTTTTTTCCTATTTTTTCTTCCTGTTTCCTTTCCTTTTTAATCTCAACATTTCGACTTTTTTTCACGAAATTTTGACTTTTTTCTTGACATTTTTACTTTTTTCTGGAGATTGTACTTCAACATTAATCTCAGCATTTCAACTTTTTTCATGAAATTTTGACTTTTTTCTCAAAATTTCGACATTTTCTCAACATTTCGACTTATTCACGAAATTGACTTTTTTCTCTTTATTTTGACTTGTTTCTCAAAATTGTACTTCAACATTAATCTCAACATTTCAACTTTTTTTTCTCGACATTTCGACTTTTTTCTCGACATTTCGACTTTTTTCTCAAAGTGCATAATGAAAAAAAAAACTTCCCCCAGTTATAACTAATATAGAAACATGCAGCATGTGTTGTCTTCATTCTAAGGCTTATAAGAGACTTTTCATTTTTTGCGGCTCCAGACATATTTGTTTTTTGTGTATTTGGTCCAATATGGCTCTTTCAACATTTTGGGTTGCCAACCCCTGCCATAGACCACCTTATCTTATCTGTGTATGATTACACAGATCAGATGGATCTATTGCAGCCCCCTCGTCTCATGGTGCCTTTAAGCGCTGGAACAAACTGAATGTCTCATTTTTCAATAAAAATTGCTTCTCTTTCCACTTAATAAATGGAATAAAATTCAACTGAATTAAACTTATTGTCTTTCCCAATATTAATTTGTGCATCATACAGATGAAAACCTTCATTATCACCCGCCAGAAATTCTTATATAAAGAGACTGTGGTGTTACCAGCCCCCGGGTCTCCCACTCAGAAGGCACGCCGATTTTTCCCAGTGGCCAGCCGCGGTACTGCAACAAAAAATCCCATGGGGCCCAGAAAGCTTTTTTCCCATGGACCGCAATAGTAAAAGAGAAGCCTCTAAAACTGTTCACAGGACACCTCCAGCTGTAATCACCGGCAATTACTAATCTTTGTATTTTATATTTTTAAGTCATGGACTTTATATCCGTCAAAAATGTTTTATAACGGCCAGAAAAGTCAAAGAAAAGTCTCTTTCTGGGCGTGACGTCACGGCTGACGTCACAGCCGTGTCCGTGCATTCCACGGATGTATTATATTAATATATATTATTATGTAATTATATTATATTAATACATTAATGATATATGTAATACTATACATGTAATAATATACATTAATTAATATATTATATTAATACATATTATATTAATACTCGCGTCATTGCCCCGGGACATGATGGGAGGCCCCAGAGCATCATGGGAGGTGACTCAACTACACATGCTCTAAAGATTAGTAATTGCCGGTAATTACAGCTGGAGGTTCCTGTGAACAGTTTTAGAGGCTTCTCTTTTACTATTGCGGTCTATGGGAATAAAGCTTTCTGGGCCCCATGGGATTTTTTGTTGCAGTACCGCGGCTGTCCACTGGGAAAAATCGGCGTGCCTTCTGAGTGCCAGACCCGGGGGCTGGACTCAATAGACTCAGGACCTGCTTCCTGTCTCCTAAAGGGGCGGGGCAGTCACGTGACACAGATACAGGAAACCGAACCGTAGTGGGCTGTCTCGTTTATAGAACGTCTCTGCTGTGGTGTTATCCAGGAAGCTAGAAAAACACAATAGCTAACAATCAAACCTACTTATGACTTTTCTCAGTTGAATTAACATGATCACTACCTTTTCAATATACAGTACAGACCAAAAGTTTGGACACACTTCCCCATTTGTTTGAATGAGAAGGGGTGTCCAAACTTTTGGTCTGTAGCCTACTGTACATTGCAATATATTTGCACAAGCATATGTGACAGTGCATTTGAATAAAAGGTCAGATGGTGAGCTAGGCTAACAGCTACTCAGAATGAGGGCCATAGTTGTTTCCTTTACCAACACCTCTTCTCATAGATCAATCGTCCATGTTGCAGTACCTTATTACAAAAAAGATCATGTTACATGGACCCAGTCTGATGCAAAAGAGAAACTCCGTAACGTTTCCCCAGGTTGTGTTTTCAATTCTCTGAAATATGGTGTTTACTTAAAGGGGACCTATTATGGCATCTGATACCTATTTTAAACAGGCCTTGAATGTCTTAAAAACAAGCTTTTGATTGTTTTTGCTAAATAAATTAGAAATTCAGCCTCTGAGCCATGTCTTTATCTTCCCATTCTCTAACCTCATTATCTATGCAGGATTCTGAGTGGGCGGGGCTATGATAATGAGGCTCTGTACTGATTGGCTGCCTGAATGATGAGATACACAGCTACGGAAAAATGGCAGAACTTCCGGCTGGTGGAGTTAATTGTGGGCGTGGTTTCACGCATCGCTCCTGTCGTTACGTAACGACAGAAGCAGAATCTTATTGGCTCGTAGATCCACATTACACTGGATGGATCATCCGGGCGGCTGTACAGACACTGCAGAATTTGGTTTCTTTCCTCCTTCTCTGAGTTGACAGGCTGAGGGGAGACCACTTTATATATGTTAAAGTAAGAAAAAACCTGTTTTTCATAATAGGTCCCCTTTAAATTCAAGTTGTTTTAGATGTCTAAAATGTGCTCCTCAGTGGTCCTCAGTTCAGAATAGCTGTACCCCCATTTGTGCTTGGTAAAGACTTCTCATTTTAACCAATACAGTATCAGTATCGACATCAACAGCGTTGTTATCCAGTGAATCCTGTTGAATCAGGGGATGTTAGTATTATTGAGCTTAATTATGGGTCCATAGTGTTGCGGTTGAACTTTAATATTCAAATTTTTACACGCTAACTCAGGCATCTTCCAATCAAATTGCGGCTACACGTCAAGTTCTAGCTAATGAAATCAAATATGGGAAAAAGGATCAAAAGATGAATGTACAGTATCTGCAGCAGCTTGAAAAACTCATCCATGTGTTTATCTTCAGTCTTTGTGTCGGATCTCTCAGGTCTTCTGGTTCAGGTCTGCTCCGTGTCCCCACACATGGAGAAGCAGCATTCAGCTTCTATAATCCACAGATCTGGAACAAACTTCCAGAAAACTGCTGGAACCCTGAAACCTTCACTTCCTTCAAATCAAAGTTAAAAACCCATTTGTTTACAGCTTTGACTAAATTATTGAAACTATTCGGAATTAAATTTTAAATAATTGTCAATTGTAACTCTGGTTTAATCCAACTTTTCTTTATTCTGCCACTACGCACTCACTTTTTTTTCTCCTCTTCACTTTTCATATTTCTATTATGTAAAGCACCTTGAATTACCTTGTTGCTGAAATGTTCTGCACAAATAAACTTGCCTTTCCATTTCAAAGCACGCCGCTCACATGTGTCCCCAGCAGGATGACATTTAGGCTGCGTCCCAATTCTCCCCCTCGCCCTTGTTTTCTTCACTAACCCTAACTTTTGCGCGTTCCCGTGAAGGTAGTGGTGTCCCAATTCCTCTTTTCACCTAGGGGGAGGGGGCATAACGAGGGCTAGGGGCTGAGAATAGCCCCTTCACATCGAGGGATTTCAGATGCTGACTTGGCGAGCGAGGGGGTATGAAAATTTCCCAGAATGCTTTTGCCGTAGGCTCTGCGTCGATTTGACTCGCCGACCGAAGGCAAACAGGCAGACTCGTCTCAGAGAAATAGAGAGAAATAATCCTGTGACTCGTCAGATTTGTTTTGGATGTTTCTGATATAATAGTCTTCAGAAACCACAAAGTGATCCAGCTGTTATCTGGGTAATTTACACACTTTCAGATAAAGTTGCCGAAGATCACGCCAGAATAAAGGGATTTATGGTTCCCTGTTACACCAACGCAGAGCCACGCCGTACGGTCTGCGTCGACGCGCACCGTACGCCGTACCCTACACCGTAGGCTCTGCGTCTATTTAACGCGGACCTAAACTCTGGAGCCGGCAGACAGAAATCTCTAAATTTCGGAGCAAATTTCTTAACAGGCGTAGCTACAACTGTTAGATTTCATCTATTAAACCAACATCTTCCTAAATGATTTATTTTAGCCAGCGTAATTCTCAACAGAGCTGCGTCCCGGGAGAGAAACTCTCTCCCGGGACGACGCAGCAGCTTGACCCGGCGGACATGTCTGTTCTCGGGCTGTGAGCTGAGGTTGCTCCCCGGGGGCGGCGGCTCTTCTCATCTCCGAAAACATCGGGTCAAATTTCTTAACAGGCGTTATTTGGATAAACTGAGCCCAGGTTGTGGATCTTAAGGTTACCTTTATACCTGAAAAAATATTAAAACTTAATAAAGTGCCATATTAACAGAGCTACAGCTGAAATTAAAACAGCTTTTGTCTCTCAGCTTCCTGATCAGGTTAGGGATGAAAACGAGGGGTAGGGGGAGTATTGTTGGGACAGGCATCTGGGCCAAGTGCCCTAGATTTCAAGTGCCCTAAAATCTCCCCCTTCTTTTTTAGGGGTTAGGGAAGAAAAGAAGTGCGAGTGGAGAAAAGAAGGGCGAGTGAAGAAAAGTAGGGGGAGTATTGAGATTGGGCCTTGATTTCTTCTTTATAGGTTTGGATGCAACATGGCTATAGCTCTGTGTGCGCAGGGTTAGTGAGTGTTACTGCCATTTGCTGCAACTACTTATGAAAACTTAACACAACTTAGCAAACTCCACAAAGAATGTCCATTAACAACTCCTGGCATGCACTATTGGTAAGGAATAGCTGACCATCAGCAAAAACCTTAAGGGAAGCGATACAATCATGCCACTTTGCTTGGGTGCAGCCTGTAGCGAAGCTTCCATTCTCTTACAAAGATACAAACACAGGCGATATGAGAGACACTTCACACAGCTGGGAAGAGAAAATACGAAAAAGCAAATATGAACGAACACTGCTGCCACATATTTAAGTTTCATGTGATTGTCATTTTTTTAAATCATACGAAGAACAGATTTAAAAAGGATTTATGCTGGTTTACTGAGATTGCTTCGAAATTAGGCCTGTGTTGAAAAAAATCGATTTCCCAATTCTAAATCGATTCTCATATTAATTCCTAAAAATCGATTCATATGTCTAAAGATCGATTTATTTTTTTTGGGGGGGGGGATTTTCTTTTAATTTTCTTTTATTTATTTTTTTTTTTTTTTTTCATCATTACATTACAACTTTTGGTTATTTTTTTGTTTATCCCCAAAAAATGAATTTTTGTTGGACACGAGAATAACTGGTGCCATGTTTTTGCCTTTAAATATGTTTAAAGGTATGAAAACATTAAAGTGTTAGGTTATAATTGCATAAATTGTCTATATTTCATTACTTTATATACTGTCTTGGGGTTACATTTGCAAAATATGCTAAAAACCAAATGCTCAAAAATTAAAAACCAAAATAGACCGAAAATGGAACAAATAAAAACGGAATGTGGGAAAAAATAAAACTGATTTCATCCGTCTCTGTTTCCTCCCTGGATCTGTTTGGTAATTCTGACCCACATGATGTTTCTGTTTGCAGTTCTATCAGCATTCTGGGAGCTGATTGGTCCTTACAGCATCATTAGCTGCAATACTTGCTGTTGAATCGCAATATAATAGTAGTATTAATATTTTGCATAACTACAGTCATATAATTCATGCAAGAGCTCAAAAAACTGTTTTAATAACACTAACCCAAATCAATATCAGAATCGAATCGAATCGGATCGAATCAAATCTTGATAATCGATTCTGAATCTTAAGAATCGGAATCGAATCGATTCTTGACATTTGAATCGATCCCCAGCCCTATTCGAAATGACTTAAAGCTTAAATTGGTTTGCTCTTGTGTCCACTGTTGATACCACAATCAACCATCTATGAATTTTGTTACTCTTGCTATCTATCTTTATTTGGATAAGAAGCAAGGAAAATGATTCAGCATAAAGGCCAAACGGAAAAAAAAAAAGTCAAATAGAATTAGTGGCACTCAACCCTCACCTTTTTACCTCTTTATTGATCTGGGAACAAGCTGCAGTTAACTTCTCAAGGACGGTTTGATTTGTGCTGGACTGTGTCATGCAGCTACAGTACGTCTGTGATGATTATTCTGTGTTTGAGGCAAATATTTTCTGATATATTTGTAACCATCTAACCTCGGAAAAGATAAGTTGAGAACAAATGAAGCGTGGAATCATCGGATTTGTGAGGGAGATTTACTTAATAAAATCTGAACACATACATTCTTTCAAATAGCCTGTTAAAGCTGGGCATACACTGTGCGATATTATTATATCGCAAATATAATATATAATATATTATATATATATGTAATAATAATAATAATAATAATAATAATAATAATAATAATAATAATAATAATAATAATAATAATATAATTATAATATTATATTATTATAATAAGAATATGTATGTAATATAAGAATAAGAATGTATATATATTATATATATATATATATATTATATTATTAATATTATTATTATTATTATTAATATTATTATATCGCAAATATAATATGTTATATATTATATATATAATATAATAATAATAATAATAATAATAATAATAATATAATTATATTATTATATTATTATAATAAGAATATATATATTATATATTATCAATATTATTATTATATCGCAAATATAATATGTTATATATTATATATATATATAATATAATAATAATAATAATAATAATAATAATAATAATAATAATATAATTATATTATTATATTATTATAATAAGAATATATATATATATATATATATATATATATATATATATATATATATATATATATATATATATATATATATATATATATATATATAATCCTCGAGACAGAAACGGTAACGACTAAAGGTACGGTGTGGTGTCACGACAAAGCATGCTGAGTGAATTGTTGCTTTGTCGTTGTTTTTTCTTTGTGTCTCTTGGCTGTGTTGTTCCACCACGTTCATTGGATGAGCATAAAACTGACATGTTTGTTTGGCTTGCCGTTCAATGCCGTCAGCGGCTACAGATACATGTCACTGCCCCACTTGGCACCTTATATAACTCACACCCAAACAAAGCTTCCTCTAACAAGACCGTTTAAAGGAAATACACTTAGAAAGGTCACCCCCGGAGCACTTTTAACACCACACTCCCTAATTTTTGTCTTGCGTGATATCAATACAAATGTTTCAAAGTTAAAAACATATGTTAGATATCTAATTTTGACACCGTGCTCGTATGCCTTAAAGCGGCAAGTGAGTGAGTCATAATCACAAATTGGAAATATGGCCCGCAGCAGCTTCGCTGAAGATGTGAAGTTGAGAAATGAGAGACTGAATGTGTCAGCTGAAGTGATTACATCTAAATGTGTTTTATTTAGCTGAATTATCAAACCCGGTGTAGAAAAGAAAAAAGATTTAGCCCCCGGGAAAGATCTTCCTCACCACTTTTAATGTTTTAGTCCATGTTTTTAACTTTTTTAATAAGTGTTATATAAATGTGCTGGCAGGAGGAGTTATCTATATCTCTTGAATATAATGAAATGATTTGTTTTTCAAGATTTACTGACCCTATTCATTTTTACACCACTGTTCCCCAGTCCAGGTCCCGGAGAGCCCCTGCCCTGCATGTTTTAGACCAGGGGTCGGCAACCCGCGGCTCCAGAGTCGCATATGGCTCTTTAGCGCCGCCCTGGTGGCTCCTGGAGCCTTTTCAAAAACGTTTTACCTTTTTTATCCTTTTTTTCTTCTTTTTTTCCTTTTTTTCTCTTTTTATTTCTTTTTTTCTTATTTTCCATTCCATTTTTCTTTTTCCATTTTTCTAATTTTTTTCTTCCTTTTTCCTTTCCTTTTTAATCTCGACATTTCGACTTTTTTCTCGAAATTTTGACTTTTTCTCGAAATTTCAACTTTTTTCTCGAAATTTTGACTTTTTTTTCTCGACATTCTGACTTTTTTCTTGAAATTTTGACTTTTTTCTCGAAGTGCATAATGAAGATTGTACTTCAACATTAATCTTGACATTTCGACTTTTTTTCTCGAAATATCAACTTTTTGCTCGACATTTCGACTTTTTTTTCTCGACATTCTGACTTTTTTCTCAACATTTCAACTTTTTTCTTGAAATTTTGACTTTTTTCTCAACATTTCAACTTTTTTCTTGAAATTTTGACTTTTTTCTCGACATTTCAACTTTTTTCTCGACATTTTGACTTTTTTCATGAAATTTTGACTTTTTTCTCAACATTTCAACTTTTTTCTTGAAATTTTGACTTTTTTCTCAACATTTCAACTTTTTTCTTGAAAATTTGACTTTTTTCTCGACATTTCGACTTTTTTCTCGACATTTTGACTTTTTTCATGAAATTTTGACTTTTTTCTCAACATTTCAACTTTTTTCTTGAAATTTTGACTTTTTTCTCAACATTTCAACTTTTTTCTTGAAATTTTGACTATTTCCTCAACATTTTGACTTTTTTCTCGAAGTGCATAATGAAAAAAACATCTTCCCCCAGTTATAACTAATATAGATACATGCAGCATGTGTCTAATAATAATAATAATAATAATAATAATAATGACTTGGATTTATATAGCGCCCTTCAAGGCACCCAGAGCGCTTTACAGAGATCATTATTCATTCATACACATTCTCTCTGGTGGTGGTAAGCTACAATTTGTAGCCACAGCTGCCCTGGGGCAGACTGACTTGCCTTCATTCTAAGGCTTATACAAGACTTTTCATTTTTTGCGGCTCCAGACATATTTGTTTTTTGTCTTTTTGGTCCAATATGGCTCTTTCAACATTTTGGGTTGCAGACCCCTGTTTTAGATGATTCCCAGCTCTAATATCCTTGACTGAAAAGGGGATTGCTTTACTCTTTTAATAAGGCATTTATTTGAAGCAGGTGTGTTAGAGCAGGGAAACATCTAAAACAAGCAGGGTGCCGGCTCTCGAGGACATGGAGGGAGGAAAAACGTTTTAGACGATCCCATCACTAGCCTATCCATGCTCTCTTTTTAAAAGAAAAAGTATCCTGACCTCTCAGAGCTCAGCGGGAAGAGCAGACACTCACACACGGGTGTGAGAACGAACACATTACCAGAGCTGCTGCACCATCACCGGTGTGGGTTTTACTGTGCGTAAGTGTGAGCGTGCACTTTCAGCCATTTCCTGCACAGATAAAGGTGTCGTTTTTTTATGCTTTACCGCCCTTTAAACCGCACGACCACTTTGATATTACAAAACTAAAACGCAAATATCGCACATGATGCCACCCTGTTATTAGCTCACTGACACGTCTCAAAGTAAAGACAAATAATGCAATGATGAGAGCACCAGGAAACTGGAAAGCTGAGGTTCAATGGGAAGGAAGGCTGCAAAGGGAGGGAGAAAAACTAGATTAAGACATTTTCTCTTGAGATGCCTTGTGGGCAGTGACAGCAAGAGGCTCTTTGTGTGTTTTTGTGAGACATTAGGGGCAGTAATTGAGTTGGGCTGAACAAGGCCGATGACCAGAACAAAAAGGTCAGTGGCTGGACTTTATTGGGTTGGCGGTTGGAAATGCTACTAAACCCTGCAGGCCTTGACCATTTGCAACAAATCATTTCCGACAGATAAACTAATCAGTCGCTGTTTGTGGATGTGTAACATTTACTTAGGCGCTACTAAGATTTTAAGTTCAAGCATCAGCGCGTTATAACTTAACAAGCCCACCCCAAAAAAAGTAGTTTAACATTTTGTGAAGATAGACTTGAGAACTCAACCACTTAGTAAAAATCTGAGAAAAATTATATTTATATCTCCACCAAAGTTATCTAAATGGGAATTTTTGCTATTTTGTTAACTTGACAGCATTTATTTGGGTGTCTGAAGTACCAAAGTGAAACTTGAGAAATCACAAACACACACAACTAAATCTGAAAAAGGGTTTAGATGTGGGTATTGTGACATCACAAGTCCAGATCAGAGCAGAATCATCTGCTGCACCAGTTTTATCTTCACCCAGTGTCACTTTTTGCTGCATTTTCTGCACCTTTGAGGCTGATAACTACGACGGAGTATTAGGGCCAAACTAAGACCCCGTCCACACGTAGCCGGGTATTTTTAAAAACGAATATTTCCCCCCTCCGTTTATAAAAAAATTTGCATCCACACATAACCGAAGATCTGCGTTTTCGACCACATTCATAACCTGTAGATCATCTGCGGCTCCCGGGAAGCTGCACCTCCGCGGGCACCGCGGCTCCGCGGGCACCGTAGGGTGCGCGTCGCCGCGTACCCTACGGTTGTAGGCTCTGTGTCGGTGTAACGCAGTAAGTGGTGGTCAAGACCAGAGACCATTTATTTAATAGCTTGGAGAACAGATGCTGGATCATCCGTAGTTCTGTAGTAAACAAAAGTCGCACGTCAGAGCAGATTTGTTGTTGTTTTGGCGCATAATGTGACGTTCGAAAACGCAAAACTCCGGTTGTGTGTGTCTACACGCATCTACATAAACGGAGTTTTCAAAAATCTTCACTTTGCCCGGAGTTTTTTTAAACCTTCGTTTATTTGCGTTTTCGTGTGGATGACAGGTCAAAACGGAGGAAAATATCTCCGGTTTAGCAGATACCCGCAGATATCCGGCTACGTGTGGACGGGGTCTAAGACAACACATTTTTGGGAAATTACGAGAATAAAGTCATAATATAATGAGAATAAAGTCGTAAAATTACGAGAATAAAGTCATAATGTTGCGAGAATAAAGTCGTAATATTACGAGAATAAAGTCGTAATAGACTAAAGTCGTAATATTATGAGAATAAAGTCGTAATATTACAAGAATAAAGTCGTAATATTACAAGAATAAAGTCGTAATATTATGAGAATAAAGTCGTAATATTACAAGAATAAAGTCGTAATATTATGAGAATAAAGTCGTAATATTACAAGAATAAAGTCGTAATATTACGAGAATAAAGTCGTAATATTACGAGAATAAAGTTGTAATTTATGAGAATAAAGTCGTAATATTACGAGAATAAAGTCATAATATTACGAGAATAAAATCGTAATATTACGAGAATAAAGTCGTAATTTATGAGAATAAAGTCGTAATATTATGAGAATATAATTTATGAGAACTCTAACAGAAAGAGCATCTTCTCCCCGTGTTAAAATGAGGAATATTGAGCATCTTGTGAAGTTATATTTATATATTTATAATATATTTATTCTCGTAATATTACGCCTTTCTTCTCAAAATATTACGACTTTATTCCCGTAATATTATGACTTTATTCTCGTTATTTTACGACTTTATTCTCATATTATTATGACTTTTTTTTTTTTGTCTTAGTTTGGCCCTAATACTCCGTCGTAGATAACACAAAGCCTTGCTGCCAGTTTTTTAAATTGCACAGTTGAGTCACATGTCTGACTCATCTCCTCCCCCTCCAATCCACCATCTCAAACAAAGTTGTAAAGAGAAAACTTTGTGTTGTATCTCTTTATGCTTTCAGACCAAAACATGCCACAGAAATGTAATAAATACCTCCTGAAACTGGGTCAACGTTTAGAGAAAAAGAAATGTGGCCACAGTCTTTTAGAAGTATAAAAGCATTGCATCCTGGGCCACGATAAAGAGATGCCTACATCACTTTAGTCTTCTGTGTAAGCAGGACATATTTGTTCACGTGACCTCTTTTGAGGGACTAGACATTGCTTAGTGCATTACTGCCCACGGTAAAAAAAAAAGAAAAACCACATTTTGTCTTTGCAAGTGAAACTCTAATCTATTTGCTAAAGTGCATATATTCCTGTTAGGGGCTACATATCATGTGCTATCATGTGCGGTCCAAATCATCCCCCCCTGTAAAACTGCCATCCCTCCTTTCCATCCCTTCAAGAGTAAGCCACAATAATCCTAACAGCTATCAAAAAAATGTAATAAGGTAATCTTTCATAATGTGACAACAATGTCATACATTTTTTTCTCATGTAATTTGAGCTAGTTATAGTTAATTTTTTGCAATCTGACCTTGTAATATACTCAGTACTGGAGTGGAGGGAGGATGAGGGGGATGAGGGGGGATGGCATCCTCCCTGAAATAAAAACGGTCAAAATCATCCCCCCTGTAAAACTGCCATCCCCCCTTTCCATCCCTTATGTCATTTCATCAATGAATGTGGTTTTACTACTATTTCAACATTTAGAGTCATCACCAGAAAAATAACATTTGACAATTTTCACCTGTTTCAAGTACATTTCCACTTGAAATAAGTAGAAAAATCTGCCAGTGGAACAAGATTTATCTTCTTATTAAAAGCAAAAAAATCTTTCAATTTTTCTACTTATTTTAAGTGAAAATCTACTTGAAACAGATGAAAATTGTTGTTTTTTCCAGTGATGAGTCTTGTTTTAAGTGTAATGAGATTTTTTTCCTAAAATGATAAAATGAGATATTTTAACTAAAAATAGACAAATATTCTTGTTAAGATTGTGAGTTTTTGCAGTGATCCATTTTACTTATCCTGTGAAGGACAGAGTCATATTGATAAGTTCAGAAAAGTGTTTTTTATTGTTGTGTTTTGATGTATTTGATGTAAGCCCAGTGGATATTTAAAGCTTACAGAAGGCTGCATTTAACTGCTGCTATGTCATTCCTGCAGTATTTCTGCAGGTGTTTTGGTCACTGCTATTATTTGTAATATATTATATTATTTGTAATCAGCACAAATTATCTGTCCCCATATGATAAAATCCACCATCCCCCCTGATTTTTTATACAACTCGAGTTCTGCTACCCCAGAATCTAAAACTCTGGGTGAATGTGGACCCACCATGCTCATCGTGTTCAGGTACTTCAGCGTTGAAACACGTCTTGTCACGCTATAAAATGAGCTTGTCACAAGGCAGCTTTGCTACAGCTATTAAAAATAGGCCTGACATAGTCTTTTGGTCACTTAGTCAGCAAATAGTTGATTTCATTGAGCTGAAAGTTCCCAGTGAAGGTTCATTGGAGAAGACACATGAAAGGAAGAAGCGTCGATACACAGAATTAGGGGCAGAAGCTGAGCAGCGAGGATGGAAAGTTGGAGTTCCTCCAGACCAGTGACATGTAGGGGTTTCATAGCTAGATCAGTAGTCACATTACTGGGGCAACTGGGAGTATGTGGGTGTTTATTTGAAAGGGAGTGAGATCTGATGTCAATGCCAGGTGTGACACATAGAGCCGTCCCCCTGTGATGGGATTAGAGGATGGATGTTAGCAGAGGTGGTAGAGGAGACAAAAATTGTACTCAAGTAAAAGTACTGTTCAGAATAATATGACTCAAGTAGAAGTAAAAAGTAGTCATCCAAATAATTACTTGAGTAAAAGTAAAAAAGTACTTGGTGAAAAAACTACTCAAGTACTGAGTAACTGTTGAGTAACGTCTGATTTATTTTTTTAACACAACCATTCAAACAGACAAAAGTACAAAATAATCATCTTCAGGAAAATTAAATCAATAAAATAAAATACATTAAAATTAATAAAAAATAACTTAAATTAAAATATTCTTAAAGTAAATTCAAGTACTTTAATAAATAATAAAATAAATAAAATAACAGAATAAAAAAGTAAATTAAGCACAAGTAGCACAAAATTTCAAGCCTTTGTACTTTTCTTTTTTAACCAGGCAGAACTAGAACAAACATGAACTCATAGAAACTCTGTGTGTGTTTGAGTCTGTATATGTGACAAAACATGCAAAAACAAACATTTTTCCCAAAGAATCACCCAGTGATGTCATGAGATTGACACGTACGTGGATAAAAGGGATAAAAGAAAAGTAACAGCTCAACGTAGCCTAATGTAGCGGAGTAAGAGGAACAGTTTCTTCTTCACAAATCTACTCAAGTAAAAGTAAAAAGTATAGTGATTCAAAACTACTCCTAAAAGTACAAGATTTCCCAAAACTTACTCAAGTAAATGTAACAGAGTAAATGTTACTCGTTACTACCACCTCTGGATGTTAGTACCAGGTCTAGGCAGGGCTGAAGTCTGCAGGAGTGGGCTTGTATCACGTCTCTTATCTGTGCCTGGCTTCTTTGTCTATCATCCAAAAGTGGATTTCTGTAACATAAAAACAAAGGTTGTGCACTAAATCTCGTGTTGTAAACTTAATTAGAATTGACTCTAATTAAGCTGTTACAAATTATGTAACTCGCCGTCTGCAGGAGGAGAAACATAATTGTCTACAACAATGTAATTGACAGATGATGCGGCTGTATCACAC
This sequence comes from Cololabis saira, assembly GCF_033807715.1. Taxonomy (NCBI): domain Eukaryota; kingdom Metazoa; phylum Chordata; class Actinopteri; order Beloniformes; family Belonidae; genus Cololabis; species Cololabis saira. Next base: position 32,759,109 of record NC_084606.1, read on the forward strand.
TTGATATTTAATTTGTGTTGGTTTAATAGGACACTCCAAAGCAAGGATGTCTCATTTCATTAAATGCATCATGTTGCACCTCTTCACATCCTCCACTTGCATCCTGTGTTGGATGGAAACTGGGAAATAGCTGTAGCAAAGCTGCCTTGTGACAAGCTCATTTCATAGCGTGACAAGACGTGTTTCAACGCTGAAGTACCTGAACACGATGAGCACGGTGGGTCCAGGTTCACCCAGAGTTTAGGTTCTGGGGGGGTTGGTAGCAGTACTCGAGTTGTATAAAAAATCAGGGGGGATGGTGGATTTTATCATATGGGGACAGATAATTTGTGCTGATTACAAATAATATAATATATTACAAATAATAGCAGTGACCAAAACTCCTGCAGAAATACTGCAGGAATGACATAGCAGCAGTTAAATGCAGCCTTCTGTAAGCTTTAAATATCCACTGGGCTTACATCAAATACATCAAAACACAACAATAACATCGCTGTGCGATTAATCGATTTTAAATCTAAATCGGGTTTATTAATCAAGACGATGTTAAAAAAAGGAAAATCTATTTTCCTTTTTTGCAGCTGGCTGCATTACAGACAGAGCTCGTCTAGTCATCTTAGTTTGGTCAAGAAAATTGTAAATGTTGTCACTTTACTAAACTCAAGGAGGATTTACAGTATCTTTCAATTGCACTTCATTCCCAATAGGGAAATTTGTTTGCTATTTTTCTTTAAAAATAAAATATTTGAAACAATTTATTCCATTGTCTTTTGTAGTTTTACCAAAAAAATCGAAATCGAAAATCGGGTTTTCAGAGAAAAAAAAAAAATCGGGATTTTATTTTTGTCCAAAATCGCCCAGCCCTACATCAAATACATCAAAACACAACAATAAAAAACACTTTTCTGAACTTATCAATATGACTGTCCTTCACAGGATAAGTAACATGGATCACTGCAAAAACTCACAATCTTAACAAGAATATTTGTCTTATTTCTAGTTAAAATGTCTCATTTTCGTAAAAAAAAATCTCATTACGCTTAAAACAAGACTCATCACTGGAAAAAACAACAATTTTCACCCGTTTCAAGTAGATTTTCACTTAAAATAAGGAGAAAAATCTGCCAGTGGAACAAGATTTTTTTCGCTTGTAATGAGAAGATAAATCTTGTCCCACTGGCAGATTTTCCTACTTATTTCAAGTGAAAATTTACTTGAAACAGGTGAAAATTGTCAAATAAGTTATTTTTCTGGTGTTATTTTTCTGGTGATGACTCTAAATGTTGAAATAGCAGTAAAACCACATTCATTGATGAAATGACATAAGGGATGGAAAGGGGGGATGGCAGTTTTACAGGGGGGATGATTTTGACCGTTTTTATTTCAGGGGGGGGATGCCATCCCCCCTCATCCTCCCTCAACTCCAGTACTGGTTGGTAACACATGATATGTAGCCCCTAACAGGAACATATGCAATTTAGCAAATAGATTAGAGTTTCACTTGCAAAGACCAAATGTGGTGGGGTTTTTCTTTTGCAGGGAGGAGTACGGTTCTCAACCAGAGAAGGCTTTCCGCCTCTGCGTCGGGGATGAATCGTTTTAAATATCTTTAGGTTTTTTTTGGGGGGGGGGGGGGGATTTATGACCAAGGTAGAATGCAGTGAAGGTTTTGACGGGTTGTTATATTCTATTCCTGGTAAATAATAGAGCTTCACAGATGAACGAGCTATTGCTGATAAGTGCTTTCAAAGCTAAAGCTTTTCCACTGAAACCAAACGCTGATGAAAGAAAACGGTGGAGCAAAACAGCAAAAGTACTGCAAAGTCATCACCAACAACAACAGGCGCCGCATTGACTCATTAAAAGAAAAAACGATTTGTTTTTGGCTCTATTTGAATAGAGGAAACGATCTTTGTGGCTTGTGCCTTTGTGAGTGTTTGACTCTGAATGTTGACTCAGACCACTGTTTCCTTTCACACTTCTGTATTTGTCCTAACGATATGGAAATGAGACTTAGCAAAAGATCAAGTTATGGTAATTTGGCATCAGAAGCCGCTTGGCGGACTCTCTTAGGCTCAAAATGTACTTATGTCCAGACAAACAATAATGCATTTAATTTTATAGAGAATTATTAATGCGATTTGAAGCAGAATTCACTGCCTGGGCCGTGAGCTTTTCTCCTGAACTTAACCCTTCCTCGGGGTTCCTGCATAATTTATAAAAACGTAGTCTTGATTTCCTCCGAGTCCCGTCCAGAGAGGAGTCATGTTAGTCCTGAAAGAGGAAAAAGCAGCAGATGGGGAAATGACCTTGCATGAATAATTAGACTGTTGTTGAGTTTGTTTTCTGACAAGCAAGTATAAGATTGACAAAGCAAAACAGACAATTTAATCTGCAAGTAGCAATTACAGTACTTATTTGGTGGATGTAATTTTCTAAAGGTAGAGAAGGATGTTTCAGATAATTGAACGAGAAAACAGAACATAAGTGAATGTCTCTGGATCTTTATATAGAAGCTTTGCTCGTTGAATCGAGACTAAAAATAAGACTGAATACAGAGTTCTGTTTAAACGTCTTATTGAAGGCCACTGACAAATACACTGCTTAAAGTGTGCATCATGACTTTTTTTTTTGTATTTATTAGAAATGTTACATCAGCGGCTTCATTTTTCTGTTGGAGTGATGACATTCCTGTCATTCAGACATTAGACACCTACGCATGAACGTTCCTCTCGGATTCCTTCAGATATAAAACAAACTGTAACTGAGAGCCACAGGCAAGAACGCACTGTCAGTTTCTTACAGCACAGTCTCCATAATAATTGAAAGGGTCTTCAGAGACGCTTTATTCTGAATGTGAAGTGAGCTGCTGATTGTAAAGAGCCGGGCCGGGAGCTGAACACGGGTCAGCTGCAGGAGCACCTGTTGAGCAGGTTAGATATTGAACGCCCCAATACTTTCACATAAGCGGAAGGACATTTTTGAGTCTAGTTCAGGGGTCGGCAACCCAAAATGTTGAAAGAGCCATATTGGACCAAAAACACAAAAAACAAATATGTCTGGAGCCGCAAAAAATAAAAAGTATTGTATAAGCCTTAGAATGAAGGCAACACATGCTGCATGTTTCTATATTAGTTATAACTGGGGGAAGATTTTTTTTTCATTATGCACTTCGAGAAAAAAGTTGAAATGTCGAGAAAAAAGTCGAAATGTCGAGAAAAAAGTCGAAATTTCGAGGAAAAAAGCCGAAATGTCGAGATTAATGTTGAAGTACAATTTTGAGAAAAAAGTCAAAATGTCGAGAAAAAAGTCAAAATGTCGAGGAAATAGTAGAAATTTCGTGAAAATAGTCGAAATGTCGAGAAAAAAGTCGAAATGTCGATGAAATAGTCAAAATTTCATGAAAAAAGTCAAAATGTCGGGAAAAAAGTCGAAATGTCGAGATTAAAAAGGAAAGGAAAAGGGAAGAAAAAGAGGAAAAAAAGAAGAAAAAAAAGAAAAAAATGGAAAAAAAGAGAAAAAAAGAAGAAAAAAAAGAGAAAAAAGTCAATCATTTTTGAAAAAGCTCCAGGAGCCACTAGGGCGGCGCTAAAGAGCCGCATGCGACTCTAGAGCCGCGGGTTGCCGACCCCTGGTCTAGTTAAAGGCGTAAAATAGTCATTTATTTTGGCGTGCTTACATTAGATGCCATTTTGCAGGAAATGTATATTTTATCATGATTTAAAACTGCTTGCTTCACATCATGAAGACATTTCACATCCCTCACCATCTAATGATAGTCCTAGGGTTGTTTCAACTCCCGAATGTTCCTTTAAAAGTCCTCATTCCTATTTTCTCTTCTTTCAAAATGTTGTTTTCATTTGTTGTGATGAATGAATTGCTGTGTTTGGGTTTTGCTCATTTTATTTTCTACCATTCTGTTGCATTTTCAGACATTTTTTTTATTTGTAATGTTTTCTTGCCGCACCGTGTCTCGGATTGCGTGTTTCACCTGAGGCCCAGGACGAGCAGACGCCGCATATACACATCCAAAACCCTGTCAGTGCCTCTGCATAGTTCATTAAATTGCTGCCACTCACTCAACAGCACGGACATTAATTTATTTATATCAATATTTGGCCGAAGAGACAGTCCATCAAACTCTCCCTGCTCTCTCCAGCTATTTAATGAGTAAATGACTTTCCCCAGAAACCCTTCGCTGCACCGTATGGCCATGTTCCAGGTCAGTGAAGGTGACATCCGTGCTGCATGCAGCCGTACGGCAAGGTGATGTAACGTCTCTCTCTGCAGGATTTCTTTTTTTTTTAAATATGTGAAATCCTTATTAATAGTCTGTGCGGGGAAGCTTTTATTTCTGAAGTGTTCGAGCCAGCTCTGCTGCAAGCGCCGAAAAATTATGCACAAAATCAGCCGGCCGAGTTCCAAAGCTTACATCGAGCCAAATAAAAGCACTGATACACTTTAGTGAAAAGATGTCGAGACTGCTTATAAAGAACAGTAAATGCACATTCATCATCCGTGGGTCCTGCAGCAGCCTATACCCCGGTACTGTGCATCACCACTAAGGGTGCGTCCAAATACTCCCCTCGCCCTCGTTTTGATCCGTCCCCCTAAATTTTGCGTGTTCCCGTGAGGGTAGTGGTGTCCCAATTCCTCTTTTCACCTAGGGGGAGTGGGCATAACGAGGGCGAGGGGCTGAAAATAGCCCCTTCACATCGAGTGATTTCACATGCTGACTTCGCGAGCGCAGGGGTTATAAAAATTTCCCAGAATGCTTTTCGTCGTCATTTGCGGACTGAATCCAAAAAAAAAACATGGCGGACATTTTTTTATTTTTTAGTGAATAAAATCAATATTTTGAGTTAGTTTCTGCATAAAAATGCGTTTTGATTACATTTCTAGCGAGAAATATATATTTTACTTTCATAATATTCACTCAGTGAATGTACATAATCCCTTTTTTGTCCGTTGTTTGCGAAGATTGCCTCGGACTCGTCAGATTTGTTTTGGATGTTTCTGATATAATAGTTTTCAGAAACCACAAAGCTGTGTAAGCTGTCTGGGTAATTTACACACTTTCAGATAAAGCTGAAGTGAAGATAGTGGAGCTGATTTATGGTTCTGCGTTAAATCGACGCAGAGCCTACGGTGTAGGGTACGGCGTACGGCGTACGCATCGCCGCGTAACCTACGCCGTAGGCTCTGCGTTGGTGTAACACGGAACCATAAATCAGCCTTTATTCTGGCGAGGATGCAAAAACAGGCAAAAAAGTTATTATGTACATTCACTGAATGGCGTAGGTTACGCGGCGACGCGCGCCGTACCCTACGGCGTAGGCTCTGCGTCGATTTAACGCGGACCCATACATAAGCTCGGACTGGGCAGGCAGAAATCTCAAAATTTTCGGAGCAAATTTCTTAACAGGCGTAGCTACAACTGTTAGATTTCATCTATTAAACCAACATTTATCTTCCTAAATGATTTATTTCCTCACCTCACCTCACCTCATCTTCTCCCGCTTATCCGTTACCGGGTCGCGGGGGCAGCAGCCTCAGCAGGGATGCCCAGACTTCCCTCACCCCAGACACCTCCTCCAGCTCTTCTGGGGGGAGTCCGAGGCGTTCCCAGGCCAGCCGAGAGACATAGTCTCTCCAGCGTGTCCTGGGTCTTCCCCGGGGTCTCCTCCCGGTGGGACATGCCTGGAACACCTCCCTAGGGAGGCGTCCAGGAGGCATCCGGTACAGATGCCCAAGCCACCTCAGCTGACTCCTCTCAATGTGGAGGAGTAGCGGCTCGACTCCGAGCTCCTCCCGGGTGACCGAACTCCTCACCCTATCTCTAAGGGAGCGTCCAGCCACCCTGCGGAGGAAACTCATCTCGGCCGCTTGTATCCGCGATCTTGTCCTTTCGGTCACTACCCAAAGTTCATGACCATAGGTGAGGGTAGGGGCGTAGATTGACCGGTAAATCGAGAGCTTCGCCTTTCGACTCAGCTCCCTCTTTACCACGACGGCCCAGTACATCGACCGCATTACTGCGGACGCTGCACCGACCCGCCTGTCAATCTCACGCTCCATTGTTCCCTCACTCGTGAACAAGATCCCGAGATACTTGAACTCCTTCACCTGAGGCAGGACTTCTCCACCCATCCGGAGAAGGCATGCCACCCTTTTCCGGTCGAGAACCATGGCCTCGGTCTTGGAGGTGCTGATTCTCATCCCTGCCGCGTCGCACTCGGCCGCAAACCGCCCCAGCACATGCTGGAGGTCCCGGTCTGATGAAGCCAACAGGACAACATCATCTGCAAAAAGCAGAGATGAAATCCTGAGGTTCCCAAACCGGATCCCCTCCGGCCCCTGGCTGCGCCTAGAAATCCTGTCCATAAAAATTATGAACAGGACCGGTGACAAAGGGCAGCCCTGCCGGAGTCCAACATGCACCGGGAACAAGTCTGACTTACTGCCGGCAATGCGAACCAGACTCCTGCTTCGATCATACAGAGACCGGACAGCCCTTAGTAGAGGGCCCCGGACTCCATACTCACTCAGCACCCCCCACAGAATGGCACGAGGGACACGGTCAAATGCCTTCTCCAGATCCACAAAACACATGTAGACTGGTTGGGCAAATTCCCATGAACCCTCGAGCACCCTGCTGAGGGTGTAGAGCTGGTCCAGTGTTCCACGACCGGGACGAAAACCGCATTGTTCCTCCTGAATCCGAGGTTCGACTATCGGCCGTAATCTCCTCTCCAGTACCCTGGCGTAGACTTTCCCCGGGAGGCTGAGAAGTGTGATCCCCCTGTAGTTGGAACACACTCTCCGGTCCCCCTTTTTAAACAGAGGGACCACCACCCCGGTTTGCCACCCCAGCGGTACTGTCCCCTTCCTCCATGCAATGTCGCAGAGGCGTGTCAGCCAAGACAGCCCTACGACATCCAGAGACTTGAGGTACTCAGGGCGAATCTCATCCACCCCCGGTGCCCGGCCACCGAGGAGCTTACGAACCACCTCGGTGACCTCGGCTTGGGTGATGGATGAGCACGCCTCCGAGCCCCAACCCTCTGCTTCCTCAGTGGAAGGCATGTCAGTCGGGTTAAGGAGATCCTCAAAGTATTCCTTCCACCGTCCGACAATGTCCCCAGTCGAGGTCAACAGCTCCCCACCAGCACCATAAATGGTGCCGGCAGAGTACTGCTTCCCCCTTCTGAGGCGCCGAACGGTCCTCCAGAATTTCCTCGAGGCCGACCGAAAGTCCTCCTCCATGGCCTCCCCGAACTCCTCCCAGACCCGAGTTTTTGCCTCCAAGACTGCCCGAGCCGCGGCCCGCTTGGCCTGCCGGTACCTATCTACTGCGTCAGGAGTCCCACCGGCCAACATAGCCCGGTAGGACTCCTTCTTCAGTCTGACGGCATCCTGTACTTCCGGTGTCCACCACCGGGTTCTAGGATTGCCGCCACGACAGGCACCGGAGACCTTGCGTCCACAGCTTCGAGCCGCCGCGTTGACAATGGAGGCAGAGAACATGGTCCACTCGGACTCGATGTCCCCCGCCTCCCCCGGGATCCGAGAGAAGCTCTCCCGGAGGTGGGAGTTGAAGATGTCCCTGACAGAGGGCTCAGCCAGACGTTCCCAACAGACCCTCACAATCCGTTTGGGTCTGCCCGGTCTGTCCAACCTCCTCCTCCGCCAGCGCATCCAACTCACCACCAGGTGGTGATCAGTTGACAGCTCAGCCCCTCTCTTCACCCGAGTGTCCAGGACATGCGGCCGAAGGTCAGATGAAACGACAACAAAGTCGATCATTGACCTCCGGCCTAGGGTGTCCTGGTGCCACGTGCACTGATGGACACCCTTATGCCTGAACATGGTGTTCGTGATGGACAAACTGTGACTCGCACAGAAGTCCAACAACAAAACACCGCTCGGGTTCAGATCGGGGAGGCCGTTCCTCCCAATCACGCCTCTCCAGGTATCACTGTCATTGCCCACGTGAGCGTTGAAGTCCCCCAGTAGAACAATGGAGTCCCCAGTTGGAGCACCATCAAGTACTCCTCCCAGGGACTCCAAGAAGGCCGGGTACTCCCCACTGCTGTTCGGCCCGTAGGCGCAAACAACAGTGAGGGACCTATCCCCGACCCGAAGGCGCAGGGAAGCGACCCTCTCGTTCACCGGGGTGAACTCCAACACATGGCGGCTGAGCTGGGGGGCTATAACCAAGCCCACACCAGCCCGCCGCCTCTCACCCTGGGCGGCGGGCTGATTTATTTCAGCCAGCATAATTCTCAACAGCAGGTTTCTCTCCCGGGACGATGGCGTGGGTCAACCCAGCGATCACGTCTGTACGTGAGCTGCGGCTCCTCTCATCTCCAAAAACGTCTAGTCAAATTTCTTAACAGGCGTTATTTGGATAAACTGAGCCCAGGTTGGGGATCTTAACGGTTACTCTTACGCCTGAAAAAATATTAAAACTTAATAGAGTGGCATATTACGACGGAGTATTAGGGCCAAACTAAGACAAAAAAAAAAAAATGGAAATTACGAAAATAAAGTCATATGAGAATAAAGTCGTAAAATTACCAGAATAAAGTCATAATGTGAGAATAAAGTCGTAATATTACGAGAATAAAGTCGTAATATTACGAGAATAAAGTCGTAATATTTTGAGAATAAAGTCGTAATATTAAATATATTATAAATATATAAATATAACTTCACAAGATGCTCAATATTCCTCATTTTAACACAGGAAGAAGATGCTCTTTCTGTTAGAGTTCTCATAAATTAACACTTTATTCTCGTAATATTACGACTTTATTCTCATAAATTACCAATTTATTCTCGTGATGTTACTTTTTTCTCGTAATATTACGACTTTATTCTCGTAATTTCCAATTTTCTTTTGTCTTAGTTTGGCCCTAATACTCCGTCGTAGCATATTAACAGCGCTACAGCTGAAATTAAAACAGCTTTTGTCTCTCAGCTTCCTGATCAGGGTAGGGATGAAAACGAGGGGTAGGGGGAGTATTGGGACAGGCACCTGGGCCAAGTGCCCTAGATCTCAAGTGCCCTAAAATATCCCCCTTCTTCTTTTAGGGGGTAGGGAAGAAAAGAAGGGCGAGTGAAGAAAAGTAGGGGGGGTATTGAGATTGGGCCTAAGGCCCTGCCGTCTACACCTCCTGGTTTCTATGCTGATAAGAAGCTGAATGGTCTCCGTCCTTCTACTAAAAGCACTGGTACGGTTTTAAGTTTTCATTCCACCTCAGTTCATTTAAAGGTCGGAAGAGGCTGGCAGCACTTCTTCATGTTCTTGAATTCAGTTTTAACTTTAGTTCATAGGTGCAGCCATTATTTATGCTGAATGATGGTTTTATTAACTGTTCTCCCATCCGTGCAGTCATTTCTTCTTCTTTCCACGTCGACTGTTGTCATCACAGCGTTGCTTGAGGACCTTGGAATTGCATCTATTCAGAGATGGTTTTCAATATTTTATTTCTTTTTCTTTGCCTTACACGAAGCAGTCGAACTGGAGAAATAATATTAAATGGTTGTAATATTTTTGCAGACTCCACAACATCAATCTTTATGAAAGGTGTTGGTTTTTATGTTGCGGCTGACATGTTTCTCATCGTTTCCATTAGTAGTGAAAGAAAGAAAGAAAAAAACCCCAGCAAGGATGATTTATATAACACTATAACAAACAGGATTAAAACTGTACATGATGGAAACGTCCCGATGATTGAATGAAAAAAGAAAAACTCAAAGTTGGAGATATATTTATAAATAACTGGCATGAAAAATCAAGTTACATGGAAAAAAATATGGTTATTTAGATAGCAGGCGATGCTCTTTAACTCTTTCGATACATCTTAGCTGTACATCGTGTCTTCACGTGTACATTTTATAACAATCCATATCATTTAAGTAGAAAACAAGCAAATCAATGTTAATAAAAATATAGTTTGATCACAGCAGAATGACACAAAACAATATATCTAGTGAGAGAGTGCAGGTATGCAAAACACATTTGTCAAACAGTTGTAAAATGCTAATGTGAACTCAAATTCAAAATATGAACAATTTAAAAGGATTAAATACATAACATTTGGTGCCATCGTTAAACATATTTCCATAGAAAGTCTTCAAAGAGAACATTCTGCATTATTTATGAAGACTTTCTCAGACAGGAAAACTAAAGCAGCATCAGCTTTCTGCTCACTTGCTGTAATCCTTTCATTACCAGATTAACCAGGTCTGCACGCAGGAGCATCCTGCTGCAGAACCAACGTCCAGTCATTCACAAGGTCGAGCAGCGAGTCCTGATGACATTTACCCACATTTGAATACATTCAGAGAGTTCTGTTGCAGCTAAAAAATGAAATTACTGACCAGTGAGGAATAAATAAGGGTTTACTCCTCATGATAATAAACAATCTCCGCTTCCTTTCCCACAGCTACCCCGGCTCATTTGCAAAAGCAGCATGCTGCATGTAATGACGGATGGCCTGAGCTGGCTCTGTAATGCCGCTCCGCCTGGGTCTGTTCGGGCCAGCGGCTCAGCTCAGGACTGGCACATCATCCTTCAGCTGACATAATGGTATGCCTGAGTTCGCAAACTTTTTTTGAAATGTCGCTCCTGAGCCCCGTGCCAAACCTTCCTGATGGAGTTCCACCTTCCAGCGAGTTTGTAAAGCAAATCTCAGGCTGCAAGCGTGAGACAAATGTATTCTGGGGATTTCATCATGTGTAAACGGCTGGTGACATCCAAGCAAGAAATATATTTTTTCAACAGATGGAGCAGAACGGGGGTTCGTTAAAGCCGGGGCTCTTGCAAAACTTTGTGGTGCGTCAACGTGGCGTCCCCTTCCGCCTCAGCTCCAGGGTCTGCAGGCCCTCCTGTCGACCCAGAGCGTGCTGCGTACCGACCTTATGGGCCGTCTCGGTGGCCGTGATGTCAATGTGGGCGTACCTGGTGGAGCTCTTTCCTGTGAAGACACAACATTATCCGCGTTATAGCCAGTACTCGAATTGTAAAAAAAAATCAGGGGGGATGGTGGATTTGATCATATGGGGACAGATAATTTGTGCTGATTACAAATAATATAATATATTACAAATAATAGCAGTGACCAAAACACCTGCAGGAATACTGCAGGAATGACATAGCAGCAGTTAAATGCAGCCTTCTGTAAGCTTTAAATATCCACTGGGCTTACATCAAATTAGGGCTGTGCGATTAATCGATTTTAAAAATCTAAATCGGATTTATTAATCAAGACGATGTTAAAAAAAGGAAAATTGATTTTCCTTTTTTGCAGCTGGCTGGATTACAGACAGAGCTCGTCTAGTCATCTTAGTTTGGTGAAGAAAATTGTAAATGTCACTTTACTAAACTCAAGGAGGATTTACAGTATCTTTCAATTGCACTTCATTCCCAATAGGGAAATGTGTTTGCTATTTTTCTTTAAAAATAAAATATTTGAAACAATTTATTCCATTGTCTTTTGTAGTTTTACCAAAAAAATCGAAATCGAAAATCGGGTTTTCAGAGAAAAAAAAAAAATCGGGATTTTATTTTTGTCCAAAATCGCCCAGCCCTACATCAAATACATCAAAACAACAATTAAAAAACTGTTTTCTGAACTTATCAATATGACTCTGTCCTCCACAGGATAAGTAAAATGGATCACTGCAAAAACTCAAAATATGAATATTTGTCTTATTTCTAGTTAAAATGTCTCATTTTAGTAAAAAAAAAAATCTTATTACACTTAAAACAAGACTCATCACTTGAAAAAACAACAATTTTCACCTGTTTTAAGTAAATTTTCACTTGAAATAAGTAGAAAAATCTGCCAGTGGAACAAGATTTTTCTGCTTGTAATAAGAAGATAAATCTTGTCCCACTGGCAGATTTTCCTACTTATTTCAAGTGAAAATTTACTTGAAACAGGTGAAAATCGTCAAATAAGTTATTTTTCTGGTGTTATTTTTCTGGTGATGACTGTAAATGTTGAAATAGCAGTAAAACCACATTCATTGATGAAATGACATAAGGGATGGAAAGGAGGGATGGCAGTTTTACAGGGGGGGTGATTTTGACGGTTTTTATTTCAGGGGGGATGCCACCCCCCTCATCCCCCCTCAACTCCAGTACTGGTTATAGCCAACCACAGTTAGCACAGTGTAAAAAGACCAGCTCAAGGTTTTCTTTACACCATTATAATGAAGCCCTCACACTAAAATAGGGCGTATTGTTCCTCCCACAACCGCAGCTCCTGTGATCATTCGGACACTGAAACCCACTGCTCCACATTAAGGGTGGAGTTCAATAGAAAGAGCTGCCGTCTCAAGAGGAAGGGTTTAAGTACATCTGTGGGAGAATGAGAGCGGCTTGAATAGAGCAGCAGACCGACGGGCAGGTTGGGTCAGTCTGCTGAGATGCAGGAGCCTGTTACCATGACCGCACTTCAAAGGAAAAACTGTCAATTAACCAGTCGATCTATGCTCCAACCCTCGACCGTGATCACAAACTGTGAAAAGAGTGAGGTTGCGAGACATTGCAGCGGACATGAGCTATACACATAAGGGTGGCTGGGCTGGTCATTAATACGGCCAGGAGCTCAGGCATCCAGGAGAAGCTCAGCGTAGAGCTGCTGCTCCTCCGCATGGACATCAGCTCAGGACTCTCTCAGGATAACCTGGAGCTAGGGTGTGTTTTTGGACGAAAGAGTTTATGATGAAACTGTATCAGTCAGCTGACTTGGAAACACGCCAGTGTTTCCTAGAGATGCACCGATTGATCGGTCACTGATCGGTATCGGGCCGATAATACCCCTATCGGTTTTGATCGGAGATCGGAAAATAATAGTTCAGAGCAGGCCGATCTGATGACGTTTACACCAACAAACGCCACCCGCCCGGGCGTTCCCACACCTCAGACCGAGGTGACCTGAGGGGGCGTGGCCGGCCTCGCCGGTGCAGGAGTTTTACAATGTCTGAAAAGGACAACACATTTGCAGTTTGCAAAGTGTGTGCAAAGGAAATACCCCGAGGAGGAATGTTACAAGGGTTTTAGAGAGTGACATGTCTGCTGTTGTCTGTGTTGGTGCACATGTTGTGTTGTTACATAATTATTACCACAGGAAAACTGAAGCTAGTAACCTACACTTACTCTTTGTAAGCCGAGTCTAAATCGTCTCTAATGGTCTCTAGAGGGTGAAAAATTGCTCATTGCCTCAGCATGCGATAAAACAGTCAATTCATGATACTTTCTCATCTCCTAATTTTTATACCTAATAATACAATGTCATGTACATGAGACAACAATAGACAAATTTATGGATTTCTCGCTGTGATCGGTAATATCAGGATCGGCAGATACTGCTTTTGGAGACCGGTTTAGTTTAGTTTAGTTTATTAAGAATCCCCATTAGCTGGTACCGTAGTAACCAACTAGTCTTCCTGGGGTCCACAAAGAACAACAAAAATATAAAACAGTCAATCACATCAACCACAATATATCATACATTTACAAATTCAATTATAAAATATCTGATGTTAAAACACTTAAGACAAACATTTAATAATTTTATGAACCTAAAATTAATTTCCACTAAAACACGGAACCATTCGACATACAGCCAAGTCAACATTATAATCTAAAATCTAAAATAAGATTTAAGTTTCTTTTTAAATACTTTACTTTCTATACGACAGAGATAGTGAGGCAGATTATTCCACAGGGTTATTGCTCTATAGGTAAAAGATCGTGATAAGGCATTTGTTCTTGGGTGAGGCAGCTCCAGCTGACCTTTGACCTCTAGTGTCATGGTCATGCACAGTACTTCTAAAAACAATATGTTTAAATAAAAAGTCAGGTGTTTTACTGATCAACACTGACTTAAACATCACAGCTGTGTTTAAAGCTAACCTGTTTACTACTGTCAACCATGAGAGAGAATCATGCATGCGGTTAATATTTGATCTTGTAGAGCAACCCAATACCAGGCGTGCAGCCTTATTTGGGGCAATCTGCAGCTTTCTGAGCTCACCTTTAGCGGCAGATCCCCAGACCACAGAACAATACTCAAGGTGACATAATACTAAACTCTGCACAATCTGACACAAGAGGGGTCGAGCAACAAAGGAAGCACATTTCCTAGATACCAACAGCTCTTCCCGTCTTTAAGAGGATTTGACTAATATGATTACTAAAAGAAAGTCTGGAATCCAACATAACATCCAGAAGTTTGACACTCTCCACTTGTTCAACAGTCACATTATTTAACTTTAAATCTAGCTTTGGGATACAAGATAACTTATGTCTTGAACCTAATAAAATGCTAGGTCCCATCAGATTGGTCTCTGCAGAGTTTGGAGGTCTAAAACACATCTCAGACTTTGCGTCGTGTTCTCCGGGCAATAATCACTGAGTGCTCCACTGACCTGCTACTGTGGGGGAATGATGTTGCCATGTTGGGGGTGGGGGATTGGTCTGTAATAAAAAATGTAGATACGTAGCAAATGCCAAAATAACATTAATATAAATGCAGTTTTCCCAGCAGAACATTTCAACAACAAGATGAGGAGGCTGGATAAGGTATGACATTTAGAAAGGTAATGGGCCTTTTTCACTCTTCCTTTGGAAACAAAGTGATGGCTAAATAATTAATAGATTAACTGCTAAAAGCAAAAAATTTGCATCATTCAAAGAAATTAGAGGGTTTTGTTTTTGATTGCAACAACAAAACTCTTCTGAATCACCTTGTTAAAAACAACAACAAAAGATGCAACGGTTCAGAGCGAAGTGGATCTCTGCCCACGCCAGCTGCTTTACTAAAAGTATGACATAGCATCACAATACAAACCTGAAAAGAAACTGAAAAAAAACTACAAATGATTCAGCTGAGGGCTTTACACGCTCTTCCATACGGACATTACAGACATTAACATAACTTTGTTGCACTTTCATGTGAGAAAAATCAAGCAGATGTCAGGGTTTAACCACGAGATATCTCTGAAATGTGTTGCCATGTCGTGCTCGCCAATTTAACATATCAGCGGTCCCGGGAGGAGGATCCCATTAGAGCCGGCGAATCCACAGCTGTGATCCGAGCACCCGTGTGACCCCGTGGCGGTGGCGAGGCAGACACCCCTTCTCCGAGGTGACAGATTAATGAGGCTGCACGCTGGGATCTAAACTCCAACGCCGGCATTAGACATTAACCTCATTCATGTCACGGCTCAGACGCTTCCCGTATTCTTGAAGGTAACGACTCGTAAGTCAATTAGTTCCCGCCGCCACGTCTCCGATGACAAGGACTCAGCCGTCTTTCTCCCCGAGATAAGAAGTAATTGTCTCAATCACGTGGAAGAGGTTTCTATAACGGCGACAAAGGTAAAATAGAATTACTCATGAGTCATGTATTTATTTACGACGACTCTTCCTGCCGGGCTGAAGTTGTCACGCTGCCGTGTTGTAGGCAGGCGGCTTTAAATCAGTCTGCGGGGTTTGAACTCTGGAAAAACGTAGCGTGACTCACTGAGAGCTCTGAACAAAGACGAGAGCACGCAGACGCCACTGATGTCATCTTGCTTTCATTTTAAAGCGTTTTTTTATCTAATTTCTGCTCACAAAGTTACACTTAAACCTAATTAAAAACCACCCACAGCACAGAAATCTTTCAATCTTTATGTTAATCCCACTTATTAGATAAAAAAGTATAAATATACAGAACTACGGATCAATAAGGTTGGAACCAAGTTTGCTAATAGTTAAACAAACACTATCATCAGCGAAACACAAGAACCCACAACTCATTAAGTAATGTATTCCACCAAATAAGGACACGACCCAGTCTTTTATGAAACAGTTTTGGGGTGTCATCCTTTGTTCTTTATTAAGATTTTGTGGTACTACACAAAAAAACCTCTTAAAATATTCTGATATTCCTAAATCTCGTCAAAATGATCTTATTTTAAGCAAAAATATATCTGCCAATGGGGTAAGAAAGTAGAATTAAAGCTGCAGGCAGCAACGAACGGGCCCTCGCGCATGCAATTTTCACCAATAAAGGTCAAGGACTCAAAACTAAGTCCGATGACTCCACCATGACTCTTTATGTCAAACCATTGAAAAGTTATGGCAGAAAATAGGGACTATCAAATATCAACCAATCAGAAGAAGGTGAGGCGCGTTTTTTGGCGTCTATCATCGCCACGGTAACACTTTTGACTGAGAAAAGTTATGCACGTTGTCGCAGGATGGAGAGGCACATTTTGATGTATAACACACCTGGGTGCACGTTACGGTCCGGGCCGTATTAACTGCCGAAGAAATTGCGTCAAAATTACACGATTCATTCAAAATGGTCGACTTCCTGTTCGGTTTCAGCCATGGCGCCAAGAGACTTTTCTTTAAGTTGCGCCATGATACAGGTGTGTACCGATTGTCGTGCATGTACGTCAAACCGTATTATGGGGCTTGAGGCACAAAGTTTTCTAGGGGGCGCTGTTGAGCCATTAGGCCACGCCCATTAATGCAAACCATTAAATATCAATGTTTCACCAGGCCTGGCATGGGTGCAAAATTCGGTGACTTTTGGGGCACGTTTAGGGGGAAAAAATAAAGAAGAAAGAATTCCTACAGATACAATAGGGCCTTCGCACTGTAAGTGCTCGGGCCCTAATTATTGAAACTAGAAACATTGTTGCAAATAGTCTTCTAATTTTCTTAAAACAAGGCTTTTATCTTGTAGAAATGAGTTTTTTCCCAGTGTAGTGAGCATTACCAAACATTATAAATGAGGAAATGTGGGAAGTGCGCTCTCCAGCAGCAGATTATCCCTCCTACATGCTCACCGCCTGCAGGAGGGCACCTTGGGTCGGGTGCCATGTGACTTGTGACAAAAGACGTCAGCTTTGGTGTCCTGACCCTCAACTTCCAGAACTGACTCTTGTACTATCACTGACCATCACCTCACTACAAAAACTCAAAATCTTAACAAGAATATTTGTCTTATTTCTAGTTGAAATGTCTAATTTTTAGTAAAAAAAAATCTCACTACACTTAAAACAAGACTCATCACTGGAAAAAACAACAATTTTCACCTGTTTCAAGTAGATTTTCACTTAAAATAAGTCAAAAAATCTGCCAGTGGAACAAGATTTTTCTACTTATTTAAAGTGAGAATTTACTTGAAACAGGTGAAAATTGTCAAATAATAAGTTATTTTTCTGGTAATGACTCCTGTTTTAAGTGTAATGAGATTTTTTGACTAAAAATGAGACATTTTAACTAGAAATAAGACAAATATTCCTGGTAAGATTTTGAGTTTTTGCAGTGCTCTGTGGAGAAGGAGGAGCCCCAGGTTGTTCAGGAGCTTGAAATATACCAACCAGATTTGGGATATCGCAGGTGAGCAAGTGTGAAGATATTGATGTACTGAGAGAACACCACTTCAGAAATTCAGTATTTTTATGACATGCGGTGCATGAAGAAATCTGTCGTTGCGTTAGTTGAATTAGTATTCCGATGGTGGATCTTCTTCCTGAAATCTAAAGCGCCATCCTGTTATACAACCGTCCTCCGGCGGTAGAATTCACCATCTTGACTGTTAAACACGGCCGTGGATTGATTAAAATTAAACACTGGATGTTTTACAGATAGACAGCGGAATATTGATGCGTCAGAGAGAGCGTCTGGAGACGAGGCCTCTTACTTATCACACATTACTGGCCGTGCGTCCTTACTCTGAGCTGGCAGATGTGCGCCGGTCCCTCGGGCGCCGGGGCCCGGCTCCTGCAGCTCCAGCTCCATGTAGTTCACTTGTTTCTTAGACGTGGGACTGACGGGAATATTGACGTACGTCGCGCCTTCGTTGCGAGATCTGTCAGAAAGCGGAGCCTCTGGAGGGCAGGCAAACACCGGCCCTGGAAATGCAAGAAGTAAATGGAGATCAGGCGCTGGCTCCTTCATTCCTGTGACCCTTTAATTCAAGGTGTGAACCACACAGGCTTTTGTAATTTATCTTCTTGACAAGACTTGTCTGTTAGCTTTGGCCGCAACTCCATGCTTAGCTTCAATTAAAAGAGTAGAGAGGAGTCGGGCGGTTGTGTTTGAGCTCGTGACATTTAGCAGGGCTAAGAACCTTCTGTTTTCTCTCCCCGGGTTCCTACTAATGACTTACACCATCAAGCCATTATGTCACTTCTGACATCTCTCTAATATATGGATTTTGCATGCACAATGTTCATTTTCAACTGTGACTGAAGATCATTCACATCTGTGTTTTAACCATCACCCTAAACAACAGCTTAAACTTATAACTCAGGGATTTCTGGAGTCAGCAGAAAAGGAAAAAGATGCACTAAATAAAACAAACGCCGCCTCTACCCTTTTTAACTGAACAAATTATAACCGCGATGTTGATTAAAATGCATTTTTATGCAATTCGTTGCGCTTGAGGAATAGTTGCCGATAAAAACCGACCCCCCGCCGATTTATCCGTCAAATTTGAAGGCCGAGAGGGATGAAGTACAGAGTGGGGTTCACTGCTGACTTGAGAAATGCTGTTCAGTTCAGAATCCTGTGGATGTGATTTCATGACAGTCACATAAAATATGTGCATATTTTAGCACTTTGACACATAAAATCTTCTTCTTTTTAATTTATTTCCAAACACCTGCAACACTGGCGGCCGTGAAAAGACGGCAACAGCCTTGACAATGAAGAAAGCCCACTCAAAGAACCTTGGAAATTTGCATATACAGTGCACTTATGGTGCTCTGTGAACGTGCTCCTTCACGGAGGTTTCATCTTGTACTTCTTCTTTTTTTTAATCTCTACTTTCTTCTTTATAGCACCAGGAGCTGCACTTCATTTTCCTGTACGACTGCAGTGACTGACGACCTGACAGGTGTAATCCTGCCTTCCACCCATAGTGGGCTGAGATGTGGGGCTTTTCCACTGGTTACCACTCGGCTCTGTTGTTCCACAAGGTCATAGTACCGCTTAGTACATCCTTGTTTTGCACTTGGCCAGGGTTCTAACCTAGCTGAGTCAGGAAAAGTGATATTTATTTTAAAGGGGACCTATTATGGGATTTAATGTCTATTTTAAACAGGCCTTGAATGTCTTAAAAACAAGCTTTTGATTGTTTTTTCTATATAAATTAGAAATTCAGCCTCTGAGCCATGTTTTTATCTTCCCATTCTCTAACCACATTATCTATGCGGGATTCTGAGTGGGCGGGGCTATGATAATGAGGCTCTGTGCTGATTGGCTGCCTGAATGACGCGATACGCCGCTATGAAAAAATGGCGGAAGCTCCGGCCGGTGGAGTTAAGCCTGAATTATGATTCTGCGTTAAATCGACGCAGACCCTACGGCGTAGGCTCTGCGTTGGTGTAACGCGGAACCATAAATCAGCCTTTACACCGTGTCATACATGCGATGCAAGCGAGCATCAGCGACAAAATCAATTCCATTGCTTTATTTTCTATTCATTTGTCGAACGCCCTGCTTCTATTTTCTTCCTGCTGCTCGCGTTGAAAGCCGGTTGAAAGCGCTGTAGGAAACAGTCACGGATGAGGAACGGCTGATCCAGTTAGTTGAAATGAGAAGTTATCTCTATGATTCCTCCACATTTCACTACAAAAACCTCAATAAAGTGGCAGCTGCTGGAGGGAGATGGACAGAGAGCGTCCGATGTCACGCAGTGCTACGATAGTCGGACGCTCGCATGCAGTTACACGCTTTTATAGTTGTGGGCGTGGTTTGCATTTTGGTTACGTAACAAAAATCCGCCGAATCTGAACGGCTCATAGAAGTCACATGACACTGGACGGCTCATCCAGGCGGCTGTACAGACACTGCAGAATTTGGTTACTTTCCTCCTTCTCTGAGTTGGCAGGCTGAGGGGAGACCACTTTATGTATGTTAAAGCAAGAGAAAACGTGTTTTTCATAATAGGTCCCTTTTAAACTAAACTTTGGTGTGGCGGAAAATGGCAAGAAAAACTACTTGGTGGTGCTACGAGGAGGTCCATGCGTTTCTGTGCTTGGAGTCTGACAACCACAACCAGAGGAGGCTCGATGGAGCAA